>NW_021427685.1:636659-667734 GCF_001605985.2 Dendrobium catenatum
AAAAAGCACACCGAGATTTTTATAGTGGTTCGGTCAAACCATGACCTACGTCCACTCCCCGGAGTCCTCCGCTCCGGGTATTTCACTACAAGTAATAACTCTCCTTTTGCGCCACTTGGCAAGGCGGAGAAGCCCTTACAATACTCCCTTTCACCAACCCGGCGTGGCGGAGTGCCAAACTCTATTTTCACCCTCCTTGCGACGGCAGAGAACCTTCCTGTTTTTCTCCCTCATGGAGAAGTCAGACTACCTCGAGGTCACGGATGTAGAAGAGCCTTTTCCTTGGAGATCCTCCCACAAATTCTTCTAGGGCCACAGGAGGAACAAGATGTAGCAAGTTCGGAGTAACCGTGTGATCTCCCTCACACCTCTTCTCCCTCACAACGCTCATCTTCTCCTCCCTCTCTCAAACCCTAAAGAACTTCTCAAGAGATCTCTCCCTCGGAATCCCTCTCTAACCACGTTCTCCTCTCTTTGATTCACACCCTCAAAATATGATAAGTTTTACACATAAAAACGGGCTCCAAAATCCCTTAGATTTCAAAAGTAAGCTATACTATCGTACAGTACGGTTTCTAATCATACAGTACGATATGTATAAATAGACTTCATCCTGGTACGAAACGGTACGAACAGTTTAAAAACATTCATACAGTACGATTTTAACTCGTACGGTACGATCGACAACAATACTGTTCGTACGGACGATGGCCGAGACGATCAAATGTCGTCTCTGTTCATCGTATGGTATGATTGACATCGTACAGTACGAGGAGACAAAAACTAAGAGATCATCCAGGATGATCCATGGGACGATTATAATTCATCTCTATTTATCGTATTGTACAAATTGGTTCGTACAGTACGATGTTTAAATTATAATTAAGCTTGGATTTCTTGCAATAATCACGGGTTAAATTAAGTAAGTATTTAAAATAAATCATACAATCTGAACGTGTTCGTACAGTACGAACGGCGTAAAATAACTTATTTAAGTTAAGGCAACGGCTAGGGTTTTGGATTTGAACATATCGTACAGTACGATTTACATTCGTATGGTACGATCTATTTACAAAATCGTCCTACAAAGCTCTGATCGTACGGTACGAAATAACATCGTACAGTACGATCTACAGAGAAAGAAAAAGTCTAAATTTTTCATTTAAAAACACTCTCCCCCTGTGTGTGTGCATGGTTGCTCAGACTTTTATGCATTTTGTGGCCAGACTCAAGAAAGTAAAAATAAAATAAATACCAAAATACACTGTCAGACTCATACTCCTAATCTACCCATTCTTGAGTCTTCCTGTCATTCTGAGTAGCTTGTGATCTTCCCGAAATATTAGTACTTACGGACAATAGCAAATAAAATAATATTCAATGAATAGATAATTCAAACGATATTATTTTTCATCATCAAAATCTCAAAGTCGGGGTCATGGGTTGCAACAGTAAAATGACCTATGATTTAGGGAATATAAAATTGCATATTATTTAGATATGTATCCAAAGTAAACCCACCAAATTTGAGCTCATTCAGAGATCTCTTCCCCCATAAGCTGAATTGATTTTCAAAGGCTGCAAAACCTTCAAATATTTATGGCCTATGCCACTGGACTTGCCATTTAGTAGAATTTGACCTTGAGACTCCTTCCAAACCTTCTAACCACACTCATGGCCCTTATCATAACATTTTGACCAGTATTCTACACTTTGTTGGGTCCATTTATACCCAGGGTTTACCAGGGGTAAAATGACCAAAATATCCTTTTAAGGGGTTTTTGGTCTTTTCCCAAAAATTCAACATGGCCTAGGCCATATTAACCTTCAAAATTTATTTCAATGGATCCTAAATATCATTAGGAATACATTAGACTCAAACCCACCCTTTGGTTTGACCTGGTTGACCCAGTCAACTATTGTTGACCAAAGTGGCCCATAAGGGTTTAAACACCCATTTCAAACCAATTGACTTCCTCTTGACTTGGGACCACTTCTATTAAGTTCATGTGATCAATTTGAACTCAATGGATCTAACCGTTAACCCTAGGTCAACTTAGTTGACCAAGTCAACCAAGTTTGACCAAACTTCCCAAACATTCCTACTCATTCAACCCCTTTGACCAAAGCCTTACCAAGCCTACCTAAGACCCATGGGATAACCTCTTAGGTCCCTAGGAGACCCCTCTTGAGGGCCCATGCCTTGGTTCCACTTGGGTTAGCCATTTGGCTTGACCCAAGTGCCCAAAGAGAGGCCCTCTATGAGCCAAATTTCAACCCTAGCCAAATTTCAACACTTTCCCTAGTTGACCCAGCCCTTGGGTCAACTTTAGTTAGGACGTATTTAACCCAAAGTGGTCAAAACCATTATAGGTTGAACCATTTCTCAAACTAGGTTCCATCAAGCCAAACCAACACATCCATTAGGTGGCCATAGGTCCAACACACCTACCCTAGTCAGCCTAGCCCTTGGGTTGACCTGGGTCAACCTTTAGGCTTGCCCAAAGTGGTCAAAACCACTTTAATCTAAGCCAACTTCCACCATAGACCAGACTAGACCTAATTGACACTTGTATTGGGTTCCCCTTGAACCAATGCTTATGCCCCATCAATCCTACAACCTGGCTTGACCTAAGTTGTAACCAAGGTGACCCAAACCGTACAGGTTTGGGTTAGCCCGAGCCTTCCCATTGATTCAAGCTTCCCCACGCCAATTTAACCCTTCAGTCATACTCACTGGACCTCCAGACATCTTTCCACCTCAGCTCAACCCAGCCCCTAGTCGGCGACTGATAAAATAAATAAAAAATTAGTCTTGGTGGTCCCCTCGATCATTAAGCTCCACCCAAAGGCTTCCAGAGCCTAGCTTTGTTGGGCTTGAGCTCACGAGGCTCTAGGATGATGTCTCCTTCCATCTGGAGTCCATCCAACCATCCACCAGTGCCATCAGAGTCATCCAAGGTCATGGGCAATTCTTGAGTAGGGCTCTATCACCCAAATGGCCCCATTCGATTCTAGTAATTCAAAATTATTCCTTAGAGCACCCCAACTCTTCCTCTCTCATTCCCCATCTTCCCATTCCTCTTCGACCACTAGTTTGAGCAAACTTTGGCAAGGCTCATCCTTGTCCCGCTCGAAACCTACCTCTGGAAATCCACAAGCCTCGGCCTCTAAAGGAAAAGTCTTTTCCTTCATCATCTAAAGCTTCCTAATAAAAAAACCTATCAGTTGAGGACATATACACGGTGAGAATCCACTCCCAAGCTCCTTAGTTAGGTAGTCCTGTCAAGTGTGAAGGAATTCTTGACCCCAATAGATTTTCACCATTGGATTGAAAGTTTTCATTGCTCTAATGCTCCATGAGAAATTTGAAGGTGTTTCACCAACAGGTTCTCTCGGATCATGCCTGAGAAGCCCTACGGTTATGGGATCACTTGTGAAGTTAAATATATAATCTGAGCCATTGATCTTGATCAACTGCTTCGATTAGATCCCACAGTTTCGGAGTGGGTTTAATTCTAACTGCTCGATCTGGCATTGAACAACCATAGTTAATCCCGTATTATCTAGTTAGCCTCCGAAGATTGGCTGCCCAATTACGTGTTGCCTGCATGGAAAAGTGCAACTAACTAGGTAATTCTGCATTTAAAAAATTCTAAAAATTCAAGGAGACTTTTAAAATTAATATCTCTCAATCCACTTAACCAAATTAGGAGTTCTTAAGTTCATTGGAAAATCTGAAAGAGATCTTTAAAAATCCTATGGTCTTAGGTTGTGATTATTCATGAAACTTATTGAATTTTAATAGTTATCCTAGGGGCATTTTAGGCATATCTTTTGAAACTGAACTCACCACAACTTGAGGCTTTGGATAATTGAATTTGGGTATGTTCCTGACATGTCCAAATTTTATTTCCACTTTTTAAATATTTAAGGGCATGTTTGACTCAATTTAAACTTAAATGTATTGGTTTGATCCCTATGTTCAAATTGGCTTTATGATATTTCCAATGAGAATTAGGAATTGAATGTTTGTATGCTGATTATGTTTAGTCTAGGGAGTTTAGAGCTATTAATTTTATCCCCCTCTAAGCTTAGGGTAGTGACTTAGGAAATTTCTAAGGTAACATAGTAGTTACCTTTGGTGGTCTGGTTAACCAACTTAGAGCATTCAATTTTGGCCCAAATTTAGTGGGTTTGGACCTTGAGATTAGGTGATCTTATGACCCAAGGTTCACTGGAATTAGTGCCCATGTGGTCAACCAACTAGGAACACAAAAACCCCTTCCTAGATTTGACCTAAAACCTTAATTAATTCATAATTAATCCATATAAAATCCTAAAAATTTAAATAAGATATATAATTGCTCATAGTGGGACCGTTAATCCATGAAAAATAAAAGCTCCATGATCAGATTTTCAATTTAATATTAATTTAATTTTTGAGAAAAACTGATAATTAATTACATTAATTAATTAAAAATATTTTAAAAATTCCAAAAAATCTATAAATACTTGGAGACATCCCTTGTAGGTTATTTATAACTTTTGACAATAATTCCAAGTGGTTTGTGACTGATTTGAATCAAAATCTAAAAATGCCCTTATTTAGGCAAATTTAAAAAAAATCCAAAATACACTAAGTTTCAAAAATAACAAATAATTCTAGAAAATTTAATTTGATCAAAATCAAAGTCATTCAAATCTAATTAAAATCTATTATTTTCTAAAAAATATCAAACTTTCAAAATTAAATCAAAGTCAAAAAGTCAACTCTCCTATCAACCATAGTTAAAACTAGGTCAAACTTAAAAAATCAGAACTTAATGTAGAAAATTCTAAATTAAGCAAACTTAGAGTTTAATTACTCATCTTAAGTTGTAATATTTAAAAAAATACTAAAATTCTAAAAATCACTTTAATTTTAAAAGTCAATATTTTACTCCTTCATTTACACATCTAAATAATTCTAATAATTCAAAAATTTTAATTATTAGCCAAAAATTCTAGAAAACTATAACTTGATTAATAAAACCAGTTAGCCAACATTTTAATACATAATAATCAATCCAAAGATAAATATTTTAGGATAACTACCTTGAGCTACAGAGCTAAGTATCCTAAGGAGGTCAGGTTCCTCGAGCCCATTTTGACAACACCAAAAATAAATTCAATGGAGTGCAAAACCTTAAAATTAAATGACTCTTGATTACTTAACTAAAATAAAATCATTAATTCAACTTCATCAACTATGTTTATAGGCTGGACTACCTTGAGCTTCATGGCTAAGTGGCCCAAGGATGCTTGGTTCCTCGAGTCCACTATGACAACGCCTAAAACTAGTTGGTGGAAAATCTAAATTAATTTAATCCTTAAAATTAGCAACCAATCAAATTAAATAAAATTCACAAATCCTTTAATCTCTAACTAATTAAATTTATTTGGTCAGTCAATCTTTAAAGTATATTTTAAAATAAACCTTAATATATATATATATATATGAACTCTAACTAAATTCTACCATTTTAACCTCCAATAAACCCAAACTTTATACAACTTTAACAAACTATCTAGCTTAAGATCTACCCCAGCCACACAACCTTTAGCACACACTTTAGATAGGTTTCTAGGATTACCAACTCTAGTCTAGGCTAGGCTTGTGTTTACTTTTCACTATTATGTGCTGAGTTTTTTTATTTTTATTTCATGTTGTCATTGAAAATTGATTGATGTGATGTGATTGGCGGTAGCTTACCCTTATGTTAAGATCAATCTAGTTACTCATAGGATTTTGTACATGTGGCCACGCTCGTATATGATAATAAAAGGGGACTAAATTAATAATGATTTAAACTAATAAAAATTTCTATAGGTGCTTCTACTACTCATCCCATAAATAAATAAGAGTGTGGTTAAGTGTGGTTGAGTTTACAATTTAATACACATATAAAAACTACTTGTGATATATTTAATTTTTAAATGCTAAGGATTATCCTGCATGAGAGTCTAGATTTTTCATTTTAACATTTATATAATTTGTTTAAAGAAGAGTTATGAAATTTAGATGTTTGAGTTGGGGTAAATAGATCCAAATTTTGATTCCAAAGAGGAAAGGAAATCCCTTAGGGGAGGGTCATTTTCCATTTAGAAGCTCAAATTTGGATCATTTCACTACCTAAAGTGAAAAGAATAACCTCCTATTCGGGGGAAGAGTTTTCTTTTTCATTTGATTATCTAGATAAGACGAATCCATGGAGCTAGAATAAGAGGAGAATTAGGAGTAGAAAATAAAGAGTATCTCACTCAAAGTTAACTTACACCGATTCTAGGATTATAATCTAGGTTTATTGTTAGTGTTGCCATACCACTTTTAATTTTTGAAAATTTTGGGTTGTAATGATGGGAAATTTTTCTAGTGGACATTATTTTATGTATAATTTAATTATTTAATGTGATTTATTAATTTTATTTCTATTAGGATTGCCTACTTTTTCTAGTTTTATTGGCGATTGCATGTTATTTTTATTTTAGCCTAGATACGCGGAGGCTCGTGAGGGTACACCAAAAATTTTTTCTACTTAAAAACTAATAAAAATTTACAGGCTAACACAGAAACTCTAATGATCTAAGAACTAAGCCTGAGACCATCGGGAGTCAGCATAATCATATTTTTACTTTCTCCTCCATGTTAGGCACCTCCCCGCCTTTGTGTTCTAGCATACCACATGGCTTTTGAGGGTGAAGATTTATCAAAGGGATGATGTATAATCTCTAGGAAAAATGATTTTTAATCCTTTTTAAACTTGCTACATATACATTTTATACATTTAATAGAGTCGATCATCATATAATGTATTAGAAATAAATTTAAGAGTGTCTAAAATTTTAATTTCATCTGATTGAAGAATTTTTACCCTACATAAGTCAAGGGACCAATTAGGTCCGCTCTATGTTGCATTACATGACCCCTAGTCTGAGATTTTGCTGATGACAAATAATATCGATTGAATTATTATTCATTGAATATTTTTTATTTTTGCTCTTGTCTGTTAGTACTAATATTTCAAGGAGATCTCAAATTACTCAGGACAACAAGAAGACTTAAGACTGGGTAGAGTAGGATTTGGAGTTTATAACCTTGTAATCTTCTTTTTTTATTATTTTTTCTTTTCTTGAGTCTGGCCATAAAGTGTATGTAAAATTGAGCAACAATGCACACATACAGGGGAGAGGTGTTTTAAAATGAAGATTTTTTTTTTTGTCGATTGTACTATACAAGTTTTAATTGTACTATATGATCTGCTCTGGCTCAATGACTATCTATGAACAAATCGTACTGTATGATACATATCATACTATATGATGTGTTTCTAATTAAAAACCCTAGCCACCAGATTAATTTAAGTAAGTTCTTAATTCATAAATTTTGAACTGATCGTATTGTACAATAATATCATACAATATAAGTTTTTGAATACTTACTTAAATTAACTCCGTGATTAGTCAATTAAATCAAGGATTAATTGCTTATTGGTAATCATACATTATAACATGGTCGTACAATACAATATACCGAGGCTATGTTTGATCATCCCAAACATCATACCGGATGATCCCTTGATATTTGTATTAATTGTACTGGATGATGTGTACATCATACTAAATAACCTGAAGCTGTTAACATATTATACTATACAAAGTGGATCATACCATACGACATACAGTGACGAGTTTCGGTCATCCTAGAAATCGACTTATACGAACATAAAGAATTTAACATATCTTACTGGACGATGTTGTATCGTACTAGATGATGTTATATCGTAATGTATAATATTGTTCAAAAAAATTGCATGTTCGTACTCCTTCGTACAAGGATGAAGGCTGTTTTGAACTGATCAAACTATATGATCTTGGATCATACTGTACGAACATAAATGACTATATTGAAATTTAGGGTTTCTTGGAGCCTGATTTAAATATCTAAACTTCTACCTTTTTGAGATAATGTGTTAGAGAGGAATGTGACTTGAAGGGGATTCCTTGAGAGAGAGCTCTTGAGAAGATTTTGGGTTTGTGAAAGGAGGGAGAATGTAAGTTTGTGAGGGAGATTACACTATTTTAAATTATGAGGGAGAAGGAAATTAGGTAAGTCAATATTTGACCCGACCCGAAAACCTGACCCAAAAAATTTTGGGTTCGGGTCAACCCGAACCCGAACTGGGTCGGGTTCGGGTAAGGGATTTCGATTCATTTGCAAAATCGGGTCGGGTTCGGGTTGACCCGGAAACCCATAATCAACCTAGCTTGACCCTTTTTTAATTAATTTAGGAGGGTTTTAATGGATTTTTATGAAATAAGTAAATGATATTTCAAAAAATTATAAACATTATTGCCCAAATTAAATTAATCTTGATTTATTTTAAATTAATTGAAGTAAATCTTACCTTAATTTGATTTAGATTTAAATAAATTGAATTAAATAAAAAAATTTAATAAAATATATCCGAATCGGGTCAGATTCGGGTTGACTTGGCCCCAAAGCGGGTCTTTTTGATCCTGAACCCATTTTAAAAAATGGGTCGGGTTCGGGTCGGGTTGAACAGTGTCGGGTCAATTTTTGGTTGGACCTGAACTTGACCTGTGACCCGGTTTTGACAGCCCTAAGGAAATTGTACATTATGATTAATTTTAAAAAATTAAGTTTTGACTCACTCCCTTAGTTTATGTGTGCACGGTTAGCAAATTACAATTACACTTTCTTAGACTCAAGAAAAATGAAAATTTTTTAGACTTAATTATATGAAACCCTAATCAACTCTGTCTTGAAGTCTTCGATAGTCTGGAGTATAATTTCCCTAAAATATTAGTAAACAAAAAAAAAAAAAAAAAGAAAACATATCCAATGTATGTTAGGAGAAATAGTAATCATAATGATAATATTTTGTTATCATAAAAAATCATATTATATCAAACTCAATCTTAAATTCTAAGTTGCAACAATCTTCCCCTTTTTTATGTTGGTAAAATAATTATTATTTGAATTAACATTAAAGGTCATTTTTCCTCCTAAGCTCCCCCTCAATGGATGCTCTAATGAAAAATAAGGGATTTCAATCAAAATCAAAACAAAAACAAAACAAATAAAACATAACCAAATTCAAAAACAAAATATACAATCAAAATAAAAACAAAAATAAATTTAAAAACAAAACAAACAAAATATAACAAAATTCTAAAACAAAACATACATCACCAATTCAAAAAATACAACAACAACAACAACAACAACAACATCAAGCCTTTATCACACTACGTGGGTCGGCTACATGAATCCTTTTTCTCCATTGTGTCCTATTAAAAGTCAAATTCTCATTTAAATCTAATAAAGAAAGGTCATTCCTAATATTTTCTAACCAAGTCTTTTTAGGTCTACCTCTACCTTTCTTAACATAAGTCAAATCTAATACCTCTACTCTCCTAACCGGGTCATCGCAAGGCCACCGTTTTATGTGACCAAACCATCTAAGGCGACTTTCTCTAATCTTATCTTCTACTGGAGCTACTCCAACCTTTTCACGTACATGCTCATTTCGTATCCTATCTCTAAGGGTAAAGCCACTCATCCACCTGAGCATCCTCATCTCTGCCACACTTAACTTAGTATTATGATTATTTTTTAAAGGCCAACATTCGGCACCATAAAGCATTGCAGGCCTCACTACCATCTAATAGAATTTTCCCTTAAGTTTGAGGGGTACATTTCTATCACATAACAAGCCCGATGCATTCCTCCACTTCAACCATCCAACTTGAATTCTGCTGGTAATATCCCCATCCATTTCACCATCACTCTGAACAATAGATCCAAGATATCTAAAACGTGTACTCTTATTAATGACTTGATCGCCCAAAGTCACAATCCCCTCACTAGGTCTATTACTACTAAAATTACACTCCATATATTCCATTTTAGATCTACTCAAGTGAAAACCTTTAGACTCTAAGGTTGACCTCCATAATTCAAGTTTACCTTCAACTTCCTCTCTAGTCTTATCAACAAGAAGAATATCATCAGCAAAAAGCATACACCAAGGTACATCCTCTTGCAAATGTCTAGTGAGAACATCCATGACAAAAGCAAAAACATATGGGCTTAAGGCTGATCCTTAATGTAACCCAATCAAAATAGGGAAATACTTGGTGTTGTTTTTAAATTATTATACCAATTCAAAAAATAAAACATAAAAAAAACAAAACACATATAAACCACATACACACCAAATAGAAACAACAAAAAAACACATACACACCAAATAATAAACAATGTCTCCCCCTTTTGATAACATCAAAAAGGGAAATACCTCTTGAAAAAGGTAAGTTTCTATTGATAAATCTAATAAAAGATGAAAAAGAAGATTGTACTATTTACAAGAAAATATTAATGTGCTAATGCGAAAAGAAAAGTCTCATATTTTAAATCGAAGAACAATTAAGATAAAAAAAGTCAACTAGGTTCACTATTTTTTCTAGACATATCAAATAAAAAATAATTATTACAAAAATAATGAAATAAAGATTAATCAATTTCTAATTCAATAGTGGAGATTTATTATTGATTAAATGGATATGTGTAAGAAATAGAATGATAAAAGAAATAACTATATGAAACTCTCAATTGGTGACATTGCGTATCTTTTCAATTTTTGACACGCTTTGTGCATTTTTCAGCTTGGGCTAATTTTTTGCCTCTTTTTATTTTTGGCTAACTTTGTGCATCTTTTTAAACTTGTGGTACATTTTATGTATCTTTTCAAGCCTAGCATACTTTGTGCATCTTTTTAAATTATTTGTCTTTCCATTATCAATAAATCTTAAGAAAAAAAAATCTAATAATTTAAAAAATAAACACATTAAATAAGAAATAAAATAAAAATAAGACACAAGGTTTACAACAATTATAGATAAATAATATTTATCTATATGAACATGAAGATAATCTTATAATCTACATCTAAACATAATTTAATTTTAAAAAATAAGAAATTAAATTTTGTAAGGAAATTAATTTGTAGAGTAAAGTATTTTAAAATTTTATTTCATAGATCAACTATATTTGATTAGTCTATAGTAACACAAACAATTCAAGAAGATAAAATAAAATTTCATTAAACATATGTAGCATACACACCCAATACATGATTTAAAAAAAAGGTACTAAGCCATCATAAGATTACATAAAGAAACAACACAAACACCAAGTATAATAGAAAATAACAACTAATATCTTAAAGGACCCTGATTTGGAGGTGGCTGAGGAGGTGTGAACATCATAAAGTAGCTATTAATGGTAGCTACTTGAGTGTTGATTGAGTCAAACTGTCCTCTAATCCACCCTATGTCTTTATTATACCTTGCATCCTATTGGTTTATATGAATCTCAATTTGATCAAATCGTTGATCAAAATGAGATTCAAGTCTATCAAATTTCTGGACCCTTTCTTGATAGAAATGTTTATAAGGTCCAAGAGGAGGTGATGGTGTAGGAGTAGAAGTAGGTCCTCCTTCTTCATCAAATTCTTCTCCCTCATCCTCTTAGTCCCAGTAAATAGAGAATGGAAAGAAGCATCAGTGAAATAGACTGGAAGCTCAATAGGTGGTTTCAGATAAATCGAATTGTACTTCTTTTCTAGAATATAGGCCACCAAATGTTCTAGAGCCACATATTTCTTTCTCCTATTGTGAGGAAGTCCAATGTCAATAAGCCTATAGATGTAGTCTAGAATCAATTGTGCTTCATCTATATGAGTATTTATTATGGTGAGATATGTAACTATGGACAGTAATGGAGTTAAGTTGATATGATCACTAGCTTTAGGAATAATTAAAGTTCTTAAAACATACTGGATGATCCTAGTATTTTTATTTAAGGTGTATATAAGATAAATGATTGACTGAAGCAACACTTCTAAGAGTTTGATTGATAATAGACCAATTAAAATAAGACTTAAAAGTCATTGTGTGTACCCTTACCCCTTGAGTTCTAAGACGCAGGTAGGTGCCTAAATCTTCCTTTGTGATCTTTACTCGCTATTTGAAAACATATGAAAACATCCTAGTATGATTTTTATTTAATCTTAGGTTTGCAACGAAATAGAGGAATGTCTCATGATGGTAAGCATAAATCAGAGTGAGAATGAAAGAGAATTGAGTCGAATAAAAAAGAGGCATTACTGAAAAGTTAATGTCTCTTTGGATCAAGAGATGAGAAGGAGTTATCTTCACCTCAAAGAAACAAGTGTAAGCTTCTTCATTATCTTTTGAGAGAAAGTTCTCATCAAGATTACTAGAATGAGAGGAATAGGCCTTAGAAGTTTGGGCTCACTTGCTGCTAGTAGCCATTTCGAGAGTTGGAACACGAGATATTTTGGAAGAAGATTGTGAAGAAAAAGTATCGAATACCTTCCAATTTAAAGAAAAATGACACGATTGTATGGTATGAAAATGGGTTTGCATGTACAATTATGCGATTATACAAGATGAAAATAATTTCATACATATAAATGAAAATTTTCAAAAATGAAATGTTTTTTGTAAACTGCAATTTCCGAGGAGTCATTTCATACACCTTTTCTACCAATACTATCGTATAGATGAACACAAGTTTGTCCAGGACGATCAGAATTATGTAGCAGTTAGGTTCGTCTACATGCAAGCTAACAATAAGATTGTATAGACGAAATATGATTTCATACATACAATCTATGAAAATAACTATCATTTTAAAAACTCATCCCATTTGTACAGACAAAAATTAATGAATCTTACAGTACAATGACATCATCGTACAGTATGGTATGTTTATAAAATCTCATTTTTGTCTACTCTACTAACAAAAAATTATGTACAGTCTATAGAATTCATACAATATGAAAGTGGTTTGTACAGTACGAATGAAAAAGTAACTCAAAACATGCTAAACAAAACTCTTTTCCAAAAATAAATCACCCAAGATCCATGACATGCAATAATGAAAAATAATAATATTAAAAGAAAAAAAAACACAAAATAGAGAAAAATCAACTATTAACGAAATACAAAAAAAAAAAAAAAAAAAAAAAAAAAAAACAAAAAAAAAAAAAAAAAAAAAAAAAAAAACAAACAAACCTAAAACAAACCAAACATATCAACATACATTAATTACATTACAAATCCAATTTATAGAATTTCAATTTTTAAGCATGAATATCAATCACACCTAATCTAGTTCTTAAGGTGTTAAATGTTTCAAAAGCCAGTGGTTTTATAAAAATATCTACAAATTAATTATCATTAGCTACATGATGTGGCTTAATTTCTTCTTTAGTGACATGATCTTTAATGAAGTGATACATT
Organism: Dendrobium catenatum; assembly: GCF_001605985.2. Lineage (NCBI taxonomy): Eukaryota > Viridiplantae > Streptophyta > Magnoliopsida > Asparagales > Orchidaceae > Dendrobium > Dendrobium catenatum. The sequence continues at coordinate 650,055 of NW_021427685.1, forward strand.
ATATCTATATTCTTGATTCTAGAATATTGAATAGGATTCTTTGAAATGCATATGACACTTATATTATCATAGAAAATTGGAATAGTACCAATAAAAAATCCTAAATCAATAAGTTGTTATTTTATCCGAAGAACTTATACCACACAACTACCTAAGATAATGTATTTTGCTTTAGCAGCAGAAAGGGCTATTGAATTCTATTTTTCACTAGACCAAGAAACTAAAGAGTTTCCTATGAATTGACAAAGTTCCAGAATACTGTTTTGATTAACCCTACATCCTATAAAATCTAAATCAGAATAACCAATGATTTTAAAAGAAGAGCTATGCCTTGGATACCATATCCCTAAGTTTTGAGTTTCAAAAAGATATATTAGAATTTTTTTAGCAGTAGTTAAATGTGATCAATATTAACACAAACAAACACTAAGTATGATATCTGGTATGTTAGTAGTTAAGTAAAGTAATGATCCAATGATTCAACTAAATTTCTTTTAATCAATAGATTTTCCTTTAGAGTCCTTATCTAACTACACTGAGGAACTCATTGGTGTACTCATTGGTTTACCTTTATCCATTTCATATTTTTTGAGGATATCCTTAATATACTACGACTGACTAAAAACTATTTTATTCTTTTTTTTTTCCTTTATTTATAAAACCAAGAAAATAACTTAAGTCTCCCATCAAACTCATTTCAAATTCACTTCTCATTATTTTTGAATAATCATCACAAAAAGTTTTATTGGTGGATACAAACAAGATATCATCAACATATATTTTTTTTATTTTATTATTATTATTTTTAATTTTTTAAGATATCATTAACATATATTTGAACAATAAGTATGTCATCTCCTACATTTTTTAAGAAGAGAGTGGTGTCCACACTTCCTTTAATAAATGATATTTCTATTAAGAAAGTGCTTAGCCTTTTATATCAAGCCCTAGGTGCCTGTTTTAGTTCATATAATGCCTTTTTCAATTTAAAATCATGATTAAAAAATTTAAAATTTTAAAATCTAGAGGTTTCTTAACATAAATATTATCTTGTATCACCTCATTAAGAAAGACACTCTTAACATCCATTTGAAATAATTTATGATCTTTAAAATAGATAAAAGGCTAGTAACACCCTTATCACTTCAAGTATGGCTATTGGGGAAAAAGTTTCTTCAAAATCAATTCCTTCTATTTGATTATACCCCTTGGCCACCAATCATAACCACTACACCTGAATTATTCATTTTATTTTTAAACACCCACTTAGTTCCCACAATACTTTTATTTTTATGCTTTTCAATAAATTCCCAAATATTATTTCTAACAAATTGATTTAATTCCTTCTATATGGCCAAAATTTAAAATTTATCCAATAGTACTTGATTTATATTAATGGGTTCAATCATTAAAATAAATATAGAGTGATCCACTTCATTATTAAGGCCATGCCTAGTTCTAACACCTTCACTTGGGTCTCTTAAAAAAATTCTTCAGGATAACTCTTAGGATTTTCATTCTCTAGGCAATGTATTTTATGTTCCAATATTTTCTTCATGATTTGTTTTTTTAATTCATTGGGAGATCTCTTCAATATGTTCTTCTTCCAACCTTGACTCTTCAAAAATACTGGATTCATCAAAAACTACTAAACTTTCAAAGTCATTCTATTAAAAACTCTATAAGATTTGCCAACATTGGAATATCCTAGAAAAATTACTTCATCAGATTTAGGATTAAATTTTCCTAAAAGAGTTTTATCATTATTATGAATAAACACTTTACATCCAAAGACATATAAATATGAAAAATTAGGTGTTATCCACTTGAGAAGTTCATCAGGTGTCTTATTCAACTTAGATATAATGTTCACCCTATTCAGAACATAATAAGCTGTACTAGCCACTTCAGCCCAAAAATATTTAAGAAGTGAATATTCAGCTAGTTGGCTCTAGTGGCTTTTATCAATATTCTATTCTTTCTTTAAATAACCCCATTTTATTAAGAGGTCCTAGGTGCTGAAAAGTTGTGATTTATACATTGCTCTTTACAAAAATCTTTTAATTTTTTATTTTGAAACTCTCCTCCATGATCACTTTGAATTATAAGAATTTCACATCCAGATTCCTCTAAATCCAAGCAGAAAAATTTTTAAATTCATTAAATGATTTACTCTTATGTAATAAAAATCTAATCCAAGTGAATTTTAAAAAATCATCAATAATTACATACCCAAAAACTTTTCCTCCTATACTTACAATGCCAACTGACCTAAAAAGATTCATGTATAGGACTTCCAATGGTTTGCTTGTTCTAAGATCCTTAATTAAATGAAAGAAGGACTTTACTTATTTTTCTAATTGACATGCATCTCACAAGCGATCCTTAGTGAAGTCTAATTTAGGTATCCATCTAACCAATTTTTCTTGGTAATTTTCCTAAGATTTTTCATGCTTACATGAAAGAGTATTTTATGTCATAACCATAATTCATTAATGATTGTTTTGAGACAAAAAGTATTATATGATTTAACAAAATTTAAATCCATTATTTACCCTATTTATATGCAATACATCAATTCCATTTTGATTTATAATGTAGCTTGTAGGTAAAAATTTAATGCTAAAACTCTTATCATAAAGCTAACTAATACTTAACAAGTTATATTTTAAGCCTTCAACCAATAAAATATTCTCAGTAAAGAAATTATTCTTGTTGCCAATCATACATGTACCTACCACTCTCATAGTGTCATTATCTTCCAAAATCACTTTGCGTCCACTTCTAGCTTCCAACAATATGAATTGAGTTATATTTACAGCATATGCTTCAAACATCTACTGTCCAGGTAATAAATGCTCTCATGAGGGCTTGTATGAGAACATTTCGATAAAATGATCAAATATTAAACTTGAGAACCCAAACAAATTTGGATTTACCTTTTTGTAATAATAATCCAGATGCATGTTTGATATGGTATGATTTATGCATCTTAGGTCTCCACACTATATGTGTTCTGCTATAAATTGTACAAGTGTGGGAGATATGTCCTATCATTCCACAAGAAAAATATTTAACACTAGGAAAAGGATTTACCAATCTATATGAGTTATAATGTCTTTTCATAAGTTTTCAAATTATACGCTTCTAATCAGGATTGGAAATTTTTTTAAGTGTAGAAGGTGTCTTGTTTTTTTTAAAAGCTTTTAGTTTTTCTTTAAGATATGAGTTTATTTATGCTTTCTAAAACAACATTTTCAACTTTTAACTCATATTTCTTTGATTTGCTTCATCTATAAACACCTTACATTCATTCTCAAGATCATTATAGGATATTTTTAATAAATCATGTTTCTTATTCAAATCATCAAATTCATCCAATAATACCATGTGGTTGCTATCTATAGATGCATGATCATTCCTAAGGATTTCATATTCTTTTTGTAAATTTAAATATTTTATATTCAATTTAACATATAATTTCTTGAGTTTCCTATATGTAGTATGTATTTTCTTAGAAATTTCAAAAAATTTATCATAAGATAAATCACATATCTCTTCTTAATTTGATTGATCAAGTTTGTCTGCCATTTAGCACAAGTTTGAGACTTTCTCTTCTACTTCTATTTCTAAGGAGTCTGAAAGCTGAGTCAACATAGAAAGCTCTCTACAGTCTTTTCATGCCCTTCCTAACTTTGGTTTTCTCCTTAACTTTGTTCCACTGCTAACATATTGATTTCTTCCTCCTAAGGAAACTTTTTAATTACCTTGTCATAAAGGCAATATCTTCTTCATCCTCAGGTAAATATTGATCACTGTCTGAATCATCCTATTTTAATACTATATTCTTCTCCTTTCGCTTGTCACCTACATAAATCGATCTTTGAGTTACTCCTTGCTCATAAGAAATTAGTGATCCAAATAGATTATTAATAGAATATACATTTTGGTCTTTTGACTCAGTTATAGCAGTAAAATTTACATCATAAGTAGTAGATAAACAATATAGGATTTTATTAACTTTTTCCAAATTTGTTAGTTCCCTACCTAAAGGATGTAATGAGGTAACTATCTGAGTAAAACATGTATATATGTCAAAGATTAACTCATTCAATTTCATATAAAAAAGTTCATAGTCATGTAATAGAATGTTCAATCTAGATTGTTTCATCTAATTAGTTCCTTCAAACGTTATGCAAAGTCTATCCCAGATTTATCTTCCATTTTTTCAGGTTGAAACTCACATGTAGTCCTTAGATTTTAAGGCATAGAGAAAACTATTTAAGCAATTTGCATTTAACTGAGCTAAGACATTTTCCTCTAATGTACAACTAATAAATGGTGTTTCAATCCTAATACAATCAATAAGTCTAGTGGGTCTATTGTATCATTCATGTACTAAAATCCATATGTGATAGTCAAGTGATTGCAGAAAAGTTGACATGTCAGTTTTTCAAAAGTCAAAAGAAATGTTATAAAATAGCAGTGGTCTAGTAATAGAATATCCTTCATGAGTGTTTTAATTTTCAAAAGTAGCCATGATTATTTTTTAAAAAGTACTCTAAAATTTAATTTTTGAAACCTTCTCGGATACCACTTGAAAGTTTCAGTAGGTTATTAGACCTAGTAGAACTATCCTAAGGCTAACCAAGAGTGAGGGTGAATTTGTAATTTAAAAATCTATTTGATTTTAAAAAACTATTTTAAGAATTTTTAACACAATGATCCTTAAGTATGCATTTACTTGTAGAAAAAGATTTTTACAAAAAATTCTTTTCAAACATAGTAAAATAAAGTGGGGAAAATAAAATGCAGAAAAAAATAAAGGAATAGAACAACACCAAATTTTATAATAGTTTGGTCCAACTAGACCTACGTTCACTCTATGAAGACTCCGTCTTCATGTGTTGCACTAAATCAAAGTGACTCTCTTTTTACTCCCATAATAAGGTAGAGAAGTCCTTACAAACTCTCTTCCACCAATCTGGTGTAATAGAGTATCGATATCCTTTTTCATCCTCTTAGTGATATCAAAGTACCAACATCCTTTCTCACCCTCCTGGTGATAGAAGAGTACCAATGTCCTTTCTCACCCTCCTGATGATGGTAGAGTACCAACATCCTTTCTTACCCACCTGGTGAACGAAGAGTATCAACATCCTTTCTTACCCTCCTAGTGATGGTAGAGTACCATGGTCTACTCTAAAGATCTTCCACAATAGTCTTCAAACAAGTAGGGCAGAGTTTTGAAAAATACACAAAGAGATTATCACCTTTCGGTAACCTTGTGAATCCCTCATAATTTCCACTTACAAGATCTCTCAATCTTAACTCCCAAATGCTTTCACAAAGCACTCTCCTTTTCACTCTCAAGAGAAAATTCATAGCAATAGATTAGAAGTGTTAGTTTTTAGGACCCTTGTATTTGAAAGACAAGAAAAACCATCCAGAAAATAAAAAATTACAATTAGAATGTACTTAGATCATATAGTATGATCACGAATCATTTGTACAAATAGATAAAAAATCCATGTATGATCCTTTATAAACCTAATTTTTTTCTCTATTAGTTGTCTGTACAAACTAACATCGTACTGTGCAAATAGTTCAAAACTAAACTTATTCATCTAGTATAATCTTGTATGAATCTTATTTCATACACCATTAGTTATTTGTATGAACTAACATCGTATAATATGAACTGTTAAAACAAATTATGCTTAGTTTGGTATGAACGTGGACGACCCAATTCATACTATGTAAGTTGTCTGTACGAACCAACTTCATATAGTACGAATAATTCAAAAAATGGTGAGTTCATTTGGGATGAACTAGTATATACCTATTTGATACTCTACGATTCATCTATACGAATAGACATCGTATAGTATAAATAGTACAAAAAAAAAAAAAAAAATTTCAAGCATGATTTGTTTAACTTTATTTTGGAGGAAATACCATAACAAATTGTCCAACATAATTTGAAATCATATAGTATATTTAGTTTTGAAAATTTAAGTTTTAACTCACTCCCCTAGTTTGTGTGTTCACGGTTATCCAATTACAATCACACTCTCTCATACTCAAGAAAAATAGAAAATTTATAGACTTTATTACATGAAACCCTAATCTACTCTATCTTGAAGTCTTCAGTAGTTTGGATTATGATTTCCCTAAAATATTAATACACACAAATAACAAAAGAAAATATATCCAATGTATGTTAGGAGAAACATTTATCATAAAAATAATATATTGTTATTATAAAAAAAACACATTATATCAAACTCAATCTTTAATTCTAAGTTGCAATAGAGATTACATGCATCGCAGTATAACATGCACTCATGTCATTTATTCATGCATAAGGTTAAACCTAAACTCACTTAGGTTCCCAAATCTAACATTTAAATAACAATATAGGGGTGCTCTCATAAAAGACATAGTGAGAGCATGAGGTACATGTATAGTTTTGCAAATTTGGATTCAAGGATTATAATTTTGATTATAGAAAAAGTTTCTGACATTTTATAATTTTCTACTATAACCATACCTACTAATGTTTCAGGTCAACAAGGTAAATTGCAAATCAAGCCAGCTAAAGATTGGATATATTAAGATTGAGTCAATCTGTACGTGTATTTCCAATGTTTTTACCTTTGCTTGAGTTAAATGTAATAATGTAGATCCTAATGCTAAGTAACCTTGCACACACTGACTCAGGGGGAAAAATTCTATCTATTTTAGAATTCTCTATTTTTGATCATATCATCTGGGGTAATCCCAAATCATCCTAGATGATTAGTTAAAAATAGAAACTCTAATTAGGGTATCTTTATTAAAATAGTTGAATTAAGAAAATCATTCTGGATGATATTCACATCATCTTGGATGATATGCTCAAAATAGAAATAATTAGCCACCAACTCTTTTAGGCATGTTATTATTTTTAGATATCGTTTATGAGATCATCCTGGATGATTGTGGGATCATTCGGGAGGATCAGTTAAGCAAACCTTAATTTCTTCCTGAATCATCTGGAACAAACAAAATGATGTGATGGATGATATTTATTGATTTGAACTAATCTTATAGGATGATCCAATAATCGACCTTGATGATCAGTTATTTTTTAATCATCCAATATATAAAGTTCGGCTGAGTAAAGCTATGGTCTGGATGTTACTTGAGGTTTTATACTAATCATACAAGATGATGTACTCATTTTCCTGGACAATTCAAATAAATAATTCTTCTACTCATCTAGCCCCTCCCAGATCATCATGATTGAATGAGCTGAAAATGAACTGATCGTACAGATCGTCCTGGACAATCTTTGTCGATTAATTGCAATTTAGGGCAAATTTAAATCCCTTCTATATAAGATTTATTTTTTACTCAAGATGGGATTTTTTGTTGCTATCTTTACTTGAGAGAGCAAAGAGAATGGGAGGGATAGCTTGGTAGAGAGAGAGAGAGAGGATCTTGTGAGGGAGAGTTTGTGAGGGGTTCACAAAGGGTCCTCTAAGAAAGGATCTGAGTTGGCTGCTTCACTCGTCATCCTTGGTTCCTTGGAGGTTCTAAAGAGGTTTACTTCAGTAATAAATTGAGGTTATCTTCCTACTTTAGGAGGAAGCAAAAGGATGTTGAGGTTCTCTGCCTGCTTTAGGAGGAAGAAAAAGGAGGTCGGGTTCTTTTCCTCGCCGGAGTTGATGGAATGGAGTTTTTAAAGGCTTATCCATCTTGTTGTGGGTGTAAAAGGAGAGCCATTGAGTTTTGTGTAATACTTGGAGGATAGGATCTAGGGAGTGGACGTAGGTCAAGTTAACCAAACTACTATAAAATCTGGTGTGTTCATTCTTTTTGCATTTCTGCATTTAATTTTTTCACTTTATTTTTGTGAGTGATTGTTTAGTTTAGATCATAATTTTTGCTTGAGAATTTTTAAAACACTAATTCATCCCCCCTCTTGGTTAGCCTCGGGCTAGTTCATAAGGGCTTAACATTACTAACAAATTTTTAAGTGGTATCATAGTGAGATTCATAAAATCTAGTATTTGAAAACTTTTGAATTTTGATCCATGGCTAATTTCTATAATCGTAATACTGTGGATGGGTACTCCATTACCCGACCACTATTTTTTGACAATATACCTTTTTATTTTTGAAAAAATTGCATGTCCATATTTTTACAATCAATTGACTATCGTATGTGGATGCTTGTTAAATAAGGTTTTTCACCACCATCATGTGAAATCAATGGCATAAAAACTAAACTTCTATTTACTGATTGGACTTTTAATGACATGGATTTAACACAACTTAATACAAAATGCTTAAACTCTTTTTTATGTGCTTTGAAGTCGAAAGATTACATGCATGTCTCAACTTGTGCTACTAGTAAGAAAATATGGGATAAATTATGTATCACTTATGAAGACACAAGTAAAGTTAAACAATCTAGGTTAAATATCTTACTTCATGACTACAAACTTTTTGCGTGAAACCTAGTGAATCGATATCTAACATGTAAACTAGGTTTACTCATATTGTCACCTCATTACATGCCTTATGAAGAGAGTTAACTAACTATGAAAAAGTTAACAATTTTTTAAGTTGCTTTCTTTCTTCCTTTAATGTTAAGAGTACTGTAATAACTGAATCTAAGGATTTGAATACTTATTCTATTGATAATTTACTTAGATCACTTAGCTTACGAGCAAGGAGTGAACTAAAGACAACTTGATGTAGGTGAAAAAAAAGAGAAAGTTGTGGTGCTGAAGGCTAATGATACGGACACTGATTCTTCCAAGTCTGAAAGTGATGATGTTGCCTTAATCATTAGGCAATTCAAAAGCTTTCTAAGGAAAAAATTAAAGCATCATTATGGAACAAAGGTAAGGGTGAGAAAAATTTTAAAAGTTCTTTTGATATAGTTTATTTTGCATGCAAAAAGCCGGGACAAGTGAAAGCTGATTGTCCTACACCTAAGGCTCATCTATGCAAGGAGAAGGGTGAGGAGAAACGTAGATTTTGGAAGGACAAGAAGCAATTTAAAAAAGAATTATAGGTAAATTCTATATCTGACTCCTTTGAGACTGAAGCTGAGGATGAAACAATAAACTTGTGTTTGATGGTGGATGATCATCTTGGTCAGTTTAACCAAGAAGAGGTATGTGAACTAACCTACGATCAATTACTTGAAATTTTTGAGAAACTTCATATATTATATATGAAACTTAAGAAATTGCATGTTAGCCTAAAATTGGAATTTTTAAATTTACAAAAAAGAGCATAAGTTTTACTTAAAGATCACTCTATACTTGATAGCAATCACATGTCATTTACTTGATGAGATTGATGCATTAAACAAGAAGTATATTGAATTATGTGATGCACATGATTCCTTGAAGTCATCGCATATTGAGTTAGAAAAAGAGTTTAAAAAATTAGAGGAACTTACATGGGAAATAGAAAATAATGAACATCAGCTAAAAATGAAAGTGAAAGCTTATGAATATGAAAATAAAGCATTGAAAGCAAAACTCATAGCATTTAAAAATGATAAACCATCATTGTATACATCACACAACTTTAAAAAGAGACATCACCCACTGAGTAAATTAGAAAATCATTTTCCTAGTGTTAGATGTTTTTCATGTGGCATGCTAAGATATATTTCACACACTTACACTGTTCACCGTAGTGTACATTGGGTGCGGAGACCCAAATTGCATGATTCATAGCATTACATTCTTTTTTTCCATAAGAAGGGAGCCAAAATTATCTGGGTTCCTTAATATGATATTTAATGTTTTTATAGGTGTGCTCTCACTAAAGACCTTGTGAGAGCATGTAGCACCTAGACAGTGGATGCTCACATCACATGATTGAAGATGCCAATCAATTCATTTCACTGAAGGCCAAGGCTGGAGGTAAGGTCACTCTTGGAGACAACACCACCATGAAAGATGTGGGCATAGGTATAATCAGAAACTCCAATAACCTTTTGATTGAAAATATTTTCTTGTAGATAGATTGAAACACAACTTACCCAGCATCAGTCAGCTTTGCGATAAAGGGTTTTATCATAAATATTTTGATAAATACATGTATTATGAGCTTGAATAACAACACTATTTTATAGGTAAAAAGGATTAACAATATTTACATGCTTGATTTAAATAATATTGAATGTTATGCATCTTTCTGTTTAAAAATCGTTGCTGATGAGTCTTTATTATAGCATAGGAGGTTATGTCATGCTAGCATGAAAATCCTTAGAAAAGTGACCCAAAAAGACCTAGTTAGAGGTGTCCCCAAGCTTAAGTTCACTAAAGACCACCTGTGTGATGCCTGTCAACTAGGGAAGCATGTCCAGTCATCTTTCCATTCCATTAAGGACATTAGTACCTCTAGACCTTTAAAAGTCCTTCACATGGATTTGTTTGGACCCATTTGTACTGTCAACTTAGGGGGAAAGTATATGGATTTTTTATTATCGATGACTATTCGAGGTTCACTTGGATTAGATTTTTATCATACAAGAGTGAGTCTTTTGATTAGTTTATATCCTTCTTCATTCAGAAAAAGCTAGGTTATGAGATCTTAACTATTCAAAGTGACCATGGTGGAGAGTTTCAAATTGTGAGATTTGGAGACTTTTGTGAGGATCAAGGGATTAATCACAACTTCTCAGTACCTAAGACCCCTCAGTAGAATGGGGTAGCTGAAAGGAAGAATAGGACCTTAGTTGAAACTGCTAGAGCCATACTTACTGAGTATTCACTTCCAAAATACTTTTGGGCTGAAACGGTAAACACAGCTTGCTATGTATTGAATAGGGTGAATGTTAGATCCAACCAGAATAAGACACCCAATGAGACCATTAAGGGTAGGACTCCTAACCTTTCTCACCTGTATGTCTTTGGTTGTAAGGTTTTCATTCTTAACAACAAAAAGTCACTCTTAGGAAAATTTGACCCTAAATTAGATGAAGGAGTATTCTTAGGATATTCAAGAATGGGGAAATCCTTTAGGGTGTTTAACAAGAGGACATTGGCGGTAGAGGAGACTACTCATATAATATTTGATGAATCTGATCCTAAGAAGTCTAGAGTGTAGGAAGAAGATGAAGTTAGAGAGATTACCTAAGGAGTTAAAAATTTAGAGAAAAGGGCAGAGCCTCAAAACATTGAAGGAGTATGTGAGATTACCCAAGGAGTAGAAAATATAAATATGGTGGAAAGGGTAGAACCTAGATACACTTTGCCTAGAGATTGTAGATATTCTTTCAATCATCCTAAAGAACTAGTCTTAGTAGACCCTTCTGAAGGTGTTAGAACTAGGCATAAACTTAGGAAGGAAGTGAACCACTCTACCTTTATCTCAATGACTGAACCTACCAACATCAATCAAGAACTTTCTAAGGAATTTTGAATCTTAGCTATGCAAGAAAAACTTAACCAATTTGTGAGGAATGATGTTTGAGAGTTGGTAGAGAGACATGAGAATCAAAGTGTGGTAGGAACCAAATAGGTCTTTAAGAATAAAATGAATGATTCTAATGTGATGGTTAGTAATAAGGCTAGATTGGTAGCTAAGAGGTACAACCAAATAGGATGGATTGATTTTAAGAAGACCTTTGCCATTGTAGCTAAATTGGAAGCCATTATAGTGTTACTAGCCTTTGCTTGTTATAAGGGATTTAAGCTTTTCCGAATGGATGTCAAGAGTGCCTTTTTAAATGTGATAATAAAAGAGGATGCATTTGTAGAGCAACCCTAAGTTTTGAGAGTTCCCAATTTCCAAATCATATTTACAAATTAAAAAAGGCCTTATATGGATTAAAACAGGCATCTAGAGCTTTGTATGAGAGGCTTAGCACATTTCTACTATAGAGGGAGTTTATTAAGGGGAGCGTAGACACAACCCTTTTTCTGAGAAAAGTTGGAGATGAGTTACTCATTGTTTAGATCTATGTTGATGATATACTTTTTGTATCTTCTGATAAAAGGTTATGTGATGATTTTTTTTTTAAATAATGAGTAAGGAATTTGAGATGAGTATGATGAGAGAGTTGTCCTAATTTTTGAGATTTAACATAAGATAATTGGATGATGGAATCTTTCTTAATTAATTAATGTACGTTAAGGATATCTTGAAGAAATATGAAGTACATAAAGCTAAGCTACTAAATACTCATATGAGCTCCAGTGTTTAATTGGATATGGACTCAAATGGAAAATATGTTGATCAAAAGAAGTATAAAGTAATGATTGGATTATTACTTTACTTGATTGCTTATCGACCTGATATAATATTTTGTGTTTGTTTGTATGCTAGATTTCAAGCTGATCTTAAGGAATCCCAGCTAACCATAATTAAGGAATAATTACATATCTCTTAGGGATCCATATGAATCTGATATCCTAAGCACAACACTTCTTTTGAGATTATTGGATATTATGATTTTGATTTTATAGAGTCTAGTGTGAATAAAAAGAGCACTTCTAAAATTTACCAATTCATAGGACAATCTTTAGTCTCCTAGTCCAGTAGAAAACAAAACTCTGTTGCACTTTCCACTAGTGAAACTGAGTACATTGCCTTAAGAAGTTGTGTGGCACAAGTCCTTTGGTTGAAGCAATAAATCATTGATTTAGGATTACCTGTAGGCACAATTTCAATCATATGTAACAATACTAGTGCCATATGTATATCTAAGAATCTATCCAACATTCAATGATCAAACACATTGACATAAGGCATCACTTTATTAGGGACCATATTACCAAAGGAGACATTGAGTTACACCATGTGACAACTGAAAATCAACTAGTTGACATATTTACTAAACCACTGGCCTTTAACACATTCAACAACTTAAGGACCATATTGGTTTTGATTGACAAAAATACATGAACTTGATGCTTTATGAACTCTGATTTTTATGTTTTTTGATCTATTATTTGGTGTTGTTTTCTATTATGTCTTTTGTTTTTAATTTTAAGTACTTATTTTTATTTTCTACTATTTTTCAGTATTTTCATTTCTGATGTTCTTAATTTTCTTTTAGTTTTTTTTGTCACAGCTAAAATGATATTTTATGCCTTATTTTATTTTTGAAAATTTGTAATAAATGTTTGACATCCCTAAATCAATTAAAGGGAGAAACATCATTGATTGTTTCCCTTCCTCTAACTTCTTTTAGCGGTGTAATTTTCTTTTCTAAATAAAAGTCTATCTCAAATTAACAACTGGACTTTACGATTGAGATCTTTTTTATCTTGTTCTTAATTTTCTTTTAGTTTTTTTTGTCACAGCTAAAATGATATTTTATGCCTTATTTTATTTTTGAAAATTTGTAATAAATGTTTGACATCCCTAAATCAATTAAAGGGAGAAACATCATTGATTGTTTCCCTTCCTCTAACTTCTTTTAGCGGTGTAATTTTCTTTTCTAAATAAAAGTCTATCTCAAATTAACAACTGGACTTTACGATTGAGATCTTTTTTATCTTATATTCCTTGCCCTATGTCCATGTCTAGATCTTAAACTCAATTAGAAGGTCTCCTAAGACAAATCCTCATGTTTAGCGTGAGATCTTTGTTAGGAGTATTCTGCCAAAGACTCTTACGTGGTATAAGGCTCCTGAAGAAAGAGATCAAAACAACCCTTTCCATCCAGATCTAATCTTAGATCTTGTGTCTACCCATTTGGGTATACAGTACTACTCTACTCACTTGTCGCTATGTTGTATGTAGCGTAGTGAGATAAACCTCTTCACCTATCACTCTTAGGAGAAGGTATTTCTTAAGCGTAGCCACTGAGTAATCTCTCCGATATTTCATCCAATCATCCCAAATTTTCTATCAACTCCCCATTGCAGTTTAAGGTTTAGGATAGCATTACTCAAAGCAAAGAGGATTTTGATCTACACCACTGAAAGGTAGAGTCTCTTCCAACCCACTAAAAGTTCTCTTGAAGTTAAGTTACAACCATTAGAAATTGAAGTGAAAGCGTGTACGTCCCGTCTAGACACGAAACTTAGAATCATCCAAAATGAACACATCCAAATCAGACTTTAGGATCCAATTTTCCCAAGTGCAAGACTTACACCATTATTGTGAATGAAAACCTATCACAACCAAAAGACATGCAAGTTGGAAAGATGGACGGTGTCCTAACCTTAAGGAATCTCATAGGGTGTCTTTTCTAATTTGGCTCTAACGTTCACCCTATCAAACCAACAAAACAAAGCTTGTTAACCGCTTTAGCCCAAAAGTATTTTAGAAGTAATACTTAGCAAGCATGGCTCTAGCGCTCCACCAAGGCCAGTTCTTCCTTTCAGCACCCCGTTCTACTGTAGGGTCCTAGGAGCCTAAGAAATTGTTGGCTAATCCCCTTGTCATCACAAAAATCATTTCCAATTCTTTCATTCTCAAACTCTCCCCATGATCCACTATGGATGGACAAGATCTCACAACCTAGATTTTTCTGAATCCAAGTAGAAAAGTTTTTAAACTCCTTAAAAGACTCATTTTTATGTGTAAAGAAATTCTAGTCAAGTGCGAACCTTGAGTAAAGTCATCAATTAATCACCAAATCCATAGACTTTCCCTTCCCAAGCTGGCAGTGCTAATGGGTCCAAACAAACTCCATGTAAAGGACTTCTAAAGGTCTAGAGGTGGCTAATTCCTTTAATGGGGTTGAAAGGTGGAGTGCGTCTTTCTTTCCTAGTTGACATGCATCACAAAGGTGGTTTCTTTCTAAAAACTTGAGTTTTGGGGACACCTCTAACTAGGTCTTTTTGGTCATTTCCAAGGGTTTTGATACTTGCATGACAATCTCCGTGCCGCAACCATGAATCATCAACCAGCTACTTTTAAGAAAATGAAGCAGCACATTCAATGTTTATTTAAATCAAGCATTGTAGACGTTGTTGATCCTCTTTCCCTACAAAAATAGTGGTTATTACTTAAAAACTTACAATGCACGATATTTTGCCAGAATTGCACGATGAAGCCTTTGTCACAGAGTTGAACTGATGCTGAGTTTAGTGTACTTCAATCCATCTATAAGCAAAAATATTTCAATTCATAAAGATTCTTGGAATACTAATATATCTGCGCCTAACCACCTTCTTGGTCGGTGTTGTCTTCCAAGAGTAACCTTGCCTCCAGTCCTGACTTCCAGCGAAACAAAATTGATTTGCATCACCAGTCATATGTCGAGAGCAACCGCTGTCCAAGTACCACATTACTCTCACGAGGCCTTTTGTGAGAGCTCACCCTATAAAATTATCAAATGTTTAGATTTAAGAACCCAAGCAGGTTGGGTTCCTTTTTATGAAAAGTAGGGAATGATAAGCATGTGGTGATATGATTTGATCATGCACCTTGGGTCTCCACACCCATTGTGATACTTGGTGAATAGTGCTAAGTGTGGAGATGTGTCCTAGCATGCCACATGAAAAAAATATCTAACTCCTGGAAAATGATTCTAATAGTTTGAGTTTTATAATGCCTCTTCTTAGGTTTTGGCTTTTGATCAAAGTGTGGTTCATCCTAGTTCTTAAATGTATCCAATTCATTTGGAATCCTCAAAGTTTAGTAAATTTTTAGGCATCATTTTCAATCCTCAAAAATTTTTCTCCATCTCTTTAGACTTTTTAAAGTGAGATTCAAGTGAGATGTGTGTGACTTTTAGTGAACTTATGCTCTTCAATTAATTCACCAATACTTTTTTATTTAACTCATCAAATTCATCTAGTAAGCCATTTGATTTATTTGAATCAATTATTAAGTGATCCTTAGTCATAATTGCTATGTTCTTTTTGTAACTCCACAATTTCTAATTTTAAGCCTGCATGTGTTTTCTTGAGTTTCCTATATGATGTATGAATTTTTCAGAAATCTTACAACAAGTTGATCGTAGGAAAGTTCACATACCTCTCTTGATCAAGATGAATCGTTCTGCCATCAAGCACAATTTTGTTGTTCAATCTTCTGGTTCCGTATCCAAAATGAATTTCGATGCAGAATCCACCCAAAAAAGCCTTTTGGAGTCTTTTCTTGTCCTTCCTGAACTTGGGTTTCTCCTCACCCTTTCCTTTGCTTGAAGTTGATCTTTCAAGTGTAGGACAATCCGCTCTTCACATGCCAGTTTCTGCATTTCTTAATATACAAACATCAGGAAGATCCTTAGAAAAATTTTTATTCTTTTACCTTTTCTCCAATTGATGCTTTTGCTTCTTCCTTAGAAAAGTTATGAATTTGCCTTGAGATGAAGGCAACTTCATCACTATCAGAACCCGAAAGATCGGAGTCAGATTTGTGTGCCTTCAGTGCCACCGTTTTCTTCTTTCTTTTCTCACTTGCATCAAAGATTCTTTGATTCACCCTGTTCGTAAGCAATGAGTGAGCCCAAGTATGTTGTCAAGCCAAATACGTGTTTCAAATCCTTAGATTCATTATAGCAGTGATTTTCTAGCATCAAAAGAGGAAGGCAAGCATCGTAAAATTTCTTGTTTACTTTTTTCAAAGTTTGAAAGTTCCATTCCTAAGGCCATACAAAAGAAGAACAATCTGAGTAAAATCTCGATATACATTTTAGAAATTGATTCATGAGGTTTCATACAGAAAAATTTCAAGTCATGCAATGAGGAATATTCAAACGGGATTGTTTAACTTCATTAGTGCCTTCATAAGTGATACCAACCAATTTTATCCCAAATTTCTTTACCAGCTTTGCAAGTGGAAACACGCATGTAGTCTTCTGATTTTTAAAGCACATAAAAAAGCAATTAAGATATTTTACATTCAATTGAGCCAAATCCCTTTTCATATAAAGGTTATTCAGTAAAAGAAGTGGTAACAGGTAATGCCGTTAAGTTTACCAGTTGGAATGTGTAACCAATCTCGTAACAAGGCGATCCACATGCGATAATCTTAGTATTATAAAAATGTAGACATGCAGTTTCCAAAAAATTAAATGCGGATATTATCAAAACAGAGGTGGTCTGGTAATAGATACCCTTCCGGTCTATTACGATCCCAAAGTTAAAAAATGGGAATCAAAATTTAAAAAGTTTTTAAACTTAGTTTTTATGAATCCCGCTCTGATACCACTGAAAGGTTCGTTAGCGGATGTTAAGCCCTATAGAACTGGCTAGTGGCTAACCAAGAGGGGGGGGGGGGGGTGAATTGGCATTTTAAAAAAATTCTTTAAAGCCAAAGCAATGAATTACAAATCAAATCACCACCAAAATAAGTGCGGAAGAAAAATAAAGCGGGAAGCCAGTAAAAAATAAGAACACAAGTTTATAGTGGTTTGTCAACCGACCTACGTCCAACTCCCCGGAGCGCCCTGCCCGAGTATTTGCACTACAAACGTGACTCTCCTTAGCCCCACAGCTAGGCTGAACACCTTTACAAACACCTCTTTTGACCACAACCCGACAAGGCAAGAAACCTTCCTAGCCTTTTGCTTCCTCCTGGAAGCAGTAGAGAAACCTCGCATTACTTGCCTGAAACTTACCTCTCCCAACCTTCCAAGACAAAGAGACTCAGGGAAGAAGAAGTGGAACTAAGCTTGGAGCAACCCTTGCTGAATCCCTTCACAAGCCTCCCCCTTCATAAGATCCTCTATCTCTCTCCCCCCTCCTCTGTCGTCTCA
>NW_021427685.1:671195-699036 GCF_001605985.2 Dendrobium catenatum
TCTCTCTCCTTTAGGTTTTCTCAGGTCAAGACAGCAGCCAAGGATGTTCAAAAATGTTGAACAAGAGCTCTTAAATAGAAGAGCTTCAAAGGAGCTCATTAATTACAAGTTGCCGACTATATCATCCAGGACGATATAGACATCGTCCTGGTCGATCAGTATAAATCCCATGAGATCGGCTAGAGTATTGCCCTGAATGCAAACTGGACGATTAAAAATTGGCTTGATCGTCCCGTACAATATCATGATCATCCCGACCGATTAGTTCAAATAAGAGGAAAATTGTCCAGAGTATCGCCCTGAATTCAAGCTGTCCGATTGAGATCGTACAAGACATCGCACTGACTTTGTGCTGGACGATATTTATCGTACAGGAGCAACTAAGGATTTTAGAATAGATTCGCCCTGAATTCAAGCTGTCCGATTGAGATCGTACAAGACATCGCACTGACTTTGTGCTGGACGATATTTATCGTACAGGAGCAACTAAGGATTTTAGAATAGATCATCCCAGTTGATCTTGCGATCGTCCAGGATGATATGATCGTATCAATCATCCTTAATTACCTTCTTGATTGTCTGATCAATTAAGGCATAATTTTGAATATCGTCGAGGCCGATTACTAAAGGTACATAATACCTTAATTATTTATGGCGGTAATTTATTTCTATTTTGAGCCTATCGGCCTGGCCGATACAAGTATCGTCCAGGCCGATTTGCTAATGATGGGTGCCTTAATTAAGAACACCTAATTAGATTTTCTGTTTTAAGCCAGATCATCCAGGACGATGTAAATATCGTCCTGACTAATATGAGTAAAAATAAGAATTCTAACTCTCTCAAGTGTCTGTGTGTACGATTACTTTGCATCAGTCACACCAAAGACTACAATTGACTCAAGAAGGAAAAAAATAAAATTACAGACTAACTCAACCATAATATACCCATTCTTGAGCTGGCTCCATTTTTCCATCCGATCTTTGATTCCTGAAAAGTCAGTAGTAAAAGACAGTCCAAGACAAGTAAGAGTGTTTGCCAATCATCAAAACATAGTTCATAGACCTGAATTTGCAACACATTTATCATATGAATTTGATTATACTTTGTGATTTAATCTTCTTTGTATTAGAGAGTGAGTTCTTCTTCTCTAATATCTGAAAGATATTATCACAAAGGAGAGTATTTAAAAGTTTTGAAAGGGAGCTAGCTTGAAAAAATAATATGAGGCATAAATTGAGCCCAAACAAAAGAAAAATTGAAAAAGATGAGTAATGATCGCCAAAAAAATTGAAAGATACATAATGTGTATCAAAAGTTAAAAGACGCGTAAAGTGCACCAACCAATTGACGACAGGCACAAAATGAGCCCACAAGAAGACAAGCTTCCTTCCCTTTCAATCCTTTAAATCATAGAAGAATTCATGTGTCACTTGATATTTTCAAAGGCTTGATTTTAAAATTTATGATTATAATTAATTACATTGATATATTATTTTATAAGATATTTTTTGGAACCAAGTTTTGAACTGATCACTTTTTCTTATACAATTTTTTTCTAATTTAGATCTTTATTTTCAAAAGATGGGTTGCCTTGTAAGAAGTTTGAGCTAGTGTTAATAGGATTAGTTTTATTGTTTTTCAGATTTTGACTATGTTAACTCATTTTCTTATAAATTTTTAATTCAATCACATGGAAAATTTATAATATTTTTGCTTTGATCATAAAAAAACTTTATTTTTCATTCTTTTTGTCATTTTTATTGTCTTTTCATTAGTTTACATTTTATTTTTATTGGTTTTTATGTTTTGGGGCTCCTTATGATAACCTCCCTCCATCATCAAAATTTAGTTTTTTTGTTCACATCATCTTGGATGATATGATCAAATTCTGCTTCAATAATTTGTGATTATCCTTGATAATTCACATGTTCATCCTCGATGATCCATATGGCCAAAGATGTTACACATTTTAAATTCGGCCGGTACAATCCATTATTATCGATTATCCTAGATGATCCACCTAATCATCCTGGACGATATACTTTTTCAACGATCATCCAGCATGACTCCTCGGGACAATCTCTTGTGTCTAATCATTCTGAAAGACATCTAATCATCTTGGACAATATAAACACCTTTTTGGCCAATCATCTCAAATGTCATAAATTTGCCTGATCATCCTGCATGATCCTGTTATCGTCTTAGACGATATGGATGATTCTTTATAAACAGCCAGCCTCAAATAATTTCTCACCCCAAATCTTTTTATTTTTAGCTCTCACTCATACTCTAATATTATTGTCAATGGCAGGTGGAAAATGATCTAGAATGGAAACTGGCAGTTCTTCGAGGGCCTCTATCGACCCTAATTTTATTGAGGTAGCTCACCAAGTCACATATCTTCACTACAAGATTACTGGGATTACACTATCTAAGACCATCAAGCCTCGTACACTCACTTAATCAATCCTATATCTTTTTTTCTCACGCCTCCCTCACCTTCATTCTTACACTTACCTTCCCTTTCAATTTTATCATCCTTTATGAAATTTTTATGAGCTTTAGGATCAACTCTATCTACACTTCCCTTCAATCCTATGTAAATAAATGACCTATAAAAATTACCTATCAAGACTGCCATAAACTCCTCTAACTGTCCACTACTAGAGATAAGATTCATATTTTATCTCAAGATCCTGATTAAAACTAAGCTCCTACCAATCACCTTCTAAGGAACACTCATGTCTCCTATCATGATGGGATGTCTAGAACCATAGTTAAAGATGCTAGGATAATCCAAAATTTACTTTACACCTTAGTACTTGAGGGGGAAGCTACTCCTGCACCTATTTTGATTAAGGCCCTTCCATGTTCCTTAACTAATCCAACATGCACTAACAGCTCCTTCCATGTTCTTCATAGCACTCATCTCCATCCAGAGAATGAGGACATTGAGGGAGCTTAGGGGAAAGCTACTCCTCCATCCATTCTTGTACCTGTTTTGATCTACAAGCAGTCACAACTGGATCAGTTGGTGAAGCAGTTTGACTAGTGGGAGGCTTGGTTACATTCTTACATTATTGCACGGGAGCAACAACATAAGGCAGATATGGATAGATTTGATGCATATGTGGCACACCACCAGCAGCAGCATGACCAGGATATGGCCTAGTTTGGGGAATATTTTACTACAATTTCTAGTTTCTTTCATCCACCACCATCACCTCCTTCTAATGATTAAGGCCCTTCATACTTGTAGACTATTTTATTGTGTTGCTGATTAGTTTCTCTTTTCTATTCTATTTTCCTCCTTTTTATGATGTCAAAAGGGGGAGTAGTATTAGTGTTAGTGTGTTCGTTATATTATTATTTTTCTTCCATACTACTGTTATTTATTGTTTATAACACCTGCTTAATTTTAGTAAAATTTACATTTCTTGGCTCATAAAGTTTTCTATTACGTTATGTTTCATTTAATTGCTTAAGTTGAATTTCTTATCAAATATTTGCCATTATCAAAAAGAGGGAGATTGTTGCAAATCTGGATTCAACGATTATAATTTTGATGATGGCAAACATTTCTGACATTTTTTTTTTCTACTATTATCCTGCCTACTAACATTTTAGGTCCATAAGGTCAGTTGCAAATAAAGCCAGCTAAAGATTGGGTAGATTAGGACTAAGTTAGTATGTATGTGTATTTCCAATATTTATACCTTTTCTTGAGTCAAATGTAATAATGTGGATCCTGATGCTAAGTAACCTTGCACACACACACACACACTCAAGGGGAGAAATTCTATCTATTTTAGAGTATTATATTTTTGATCATATCATCTAGGATGATCCCAAATCTTCTTGGACGATCAGTTAAAAATAAAAACCCTAATTAGGGCATTCTTATTAATATAGCCAAATTAAACAAATCATTCTTAATGATATTCACGTTGAACTAGACGATATACTCAAATTAGAAAGAATCAACCACCAACTCTTTTAGACATGTTACTATTTTTTGACTTCATATAGGGCATCATTCTGGACGATGCATTATAATTATGCCTAAATTAGTTTGATGACTAAGAAAAATAATTAAGGTTTGAAAGATTGATCATATCTTACTGGACGATCAATTAAGCAAACCTTAGTTCCTTCCTAAATCATCTGAGATGAACAAAATGATGTATTGGATGATATTTGTTGATTTGAACTAATCGTACAAGATGATCTAATAATTGTCCTGGATAATTAATTATTTTTTCATCATCAAACATATAAAGTTTGGCCGAGCAGAGCTATGGTCTAGACAATACTTGAGATTTTATACTAATCGTATAGGATGATATACTAATCATTATGGATGATTTAAACAAACAAATCTTCTACTCGTCCAGCCCCTCTCAGATCATCCAAGCCAAATGAGCTAAAAATGAACTGATCGTCCTGGACAATCTTTATCGATTAATTACAATTTAGGGAAAATTTGAAGCCCTTCTATATAAGATCTCTTGTTTACCCAATATGGGATCATTTGCTGCTGTCTTGACCTAAGAGTGCCAATAGAAGGAGAGGGAGAGCTTTGGAGAGAGAGAGAGAGGATCTTGTGAGGGGGAGTTTGTGAGGGGTTCACAAAGGTTACTCCAAGCAAGGATCTGAGTCATCTTCTCCAGTCATCATCCCAAGTTCCTTAGAGGTTTTAGAGAGGTCTACTTCAGCGATCGATCGAGGTTCTCTACCTACTTCAAAAGAAAGTGAAAGGAGGTAGAGGTTTTCTACCTGCTTAAGGAGGAAGCGAAAGGAGGTCTGGTTCTCTGCCTCACTAGAGTCGGGGGAAAGGCATTTTATAAAGGCTTCTCCACCTTGCTGTGAGAGCAAAAGTAGGGTCACTTAGTTTAGTGCAATACTCGAAGTAGAGACTGAAAGTTCGTTAGGGATGTTAGGCCCTTATGAACTGGCCCAAGGCTAACCAAGAGGGGGGGGGGGGGGAATTGGTATTTTAAAAATCTTTTAACAAAGTACAACAAAGCTACCAAGAGGGGGGGGGAGGTGAATTGGTATTTTAAAAATCTTTTAACAAAGTACAACAAAGCTAAAAAAAAATCACCACAGAAAAATAAGTTCGAAAAAATTAAGTGCAGAAGCAAAAAAAGAACACAAGGGTTTATAGTGGTTCGGTCAACTCGACCTAGGTCCACTCCCCGGAGGCGCCCACCGAGTATTACGCTACAAAAGTGACTCTCCTTTTTCTCCCACAGCAAGGTGGAGAAGCCCTTACAAAAAGTTCCTTTTTGCCACCCCGGCAAGGCAGAGAACACCAACTCCTTTTGCTTCCTCCTGAAGCAGGCAGAGAGCCTTGATCGATCGCTGAAGCTTACCTCTCCCAACCCTTCCAAGGATAAGAGACTCTAGTGGAAGAAGAAGTGGAATAATGCTTGGAGCAACCCTTGTGAATCTCCCTCACAAGCTCCCCCTCAAAAGATCATCTCTCTCTCTCCCTCTCTCTCTCTATCTCTCTCTCTCTCTCTCTCTCTCTCTCCTCTAGGCTTTCTCAGGTCAAGAAAGTAGCAAAAGATTATTCAAAATGTTGAACAATAGCCCTTAAATAGAAGAGATTCAAAATAGCTCATTAATTGCAAGTTGCCTACATTATCGTACATGACGATAGGTATATCATCCTGTACGATCAGTGCAATTTAAGCCTAATCAGCCGGGAAGATCTGGGACAAATAGAAGAAAGCTTTTCCTATCATCCAGGATGATCATAATTAATCATGTACGATTAGTTCAAATCACAGACTATCGGCCAGACAACCGCTCTGAAAAGAGTTCTGAATGATTCCAAAATAGCTTGATTGTTTGGGCCGATCTCAAGATCGTCCCGGACGATTAGTTCAAATCAGAGGAAAATCGTCCAAAGCATCGCCCGAAATTTGAGCTGGCTGATCCTAATCGTCAAGACCATCGCCCGAAATATGAGCTCTACGATATTGATCGTCTAGGAGCAACTTAAGGTTTTTGAACTAATCGCCTCAATCGATCTTGCGATCGTCCAGGACGATGTGATCGTATCAATCTTCTTAATTTCTTTCCTTAATTGCCAGATTAATTTAGACATAATTATATCAAATCGTCCAGGCCGATACACGATCTTTCTGGCCGATTTCAAAAAATAAAGAATGCCTAAATAAATCATGGTGGCTGATTCTTTCTATTTTGAGCCTATCATCCTAACTGATACATGTATCATCTAGGCTGATCAGCTAATGATGGCTGCCTTAACAAGATGTCCTGAATAGGATTTTTGTTTTGAATCTGATCGTCCGGGATGATGTTAGTAAAAACAGAAATTCTAAATCAGATAGAAAAATCACTCAAGTGTGTGTGTATGGTTACTTAGCATCAAAACACTTCAATGCTTATAATTGACTCAAGAAAGGGAAAAAGAGAATTACAGACTGACTCAGACCTAGTCTACCCAATCTTGAGATGGTTCTGATTTTCGTCCGATCTTGCGGCTCTGAAATGTCAGTAGAAAAGGCATTCATAGAGAAACAAGAGTGTTTGCTAACATCAAAATCATCATCCATGAAAACAGATTTGCAACAATCTCCCCCTTTTTGATGATGGCAAACACTTCTATGATCAAAAATAATAGTTCAAAATTTTTAGAATAAAATAGTGGAAAAATAAAATAGTGCAAATACCAACATACTACTCCCCCTTTTAACATCTCAAAAAGGAGGAGGAAACTAAAAAATAAAGTAAACAACCCTAATTTTTTTTTTAACCAAGGCATGAACATGATGTAATCTTCCATGTGATTGATTTTAAAGTTTGGTAATTTAATGATTTAACAACATCAAAAATCCAAAAAATGGTAGAATATCTGATCATGTTAACCCTAAGCTCAGACTTCTTTCAGGATAAAATTGTCTTTTAAAATCAATAACCTAACTCAAACAATTCAATTGCATATGAAAAAGGATCCGTTCACCACTTGATTTCAGAAAAAATATCTTATAGAATAATGTATCAAAGTAATTATGTCATAATCACAAAAAGTCGAAATCAAGCCTTTGATTTTATCAAGTGATATATGAATTCTTCCAAGTTTTAAAAGTTTTTGAAAGGAGAGTTGAGCTTGCTTTTGGTGGGCTCATTTTATGTCTCTTGTCAATTTGAATGGCGCTTTGTGCTTCTTTTTGATACACTTTGTATATATATTTGTTTTCAATTTGGTCTCATTGAGCATCTTTTGATTTTGGCATCATTGGCCACTTTTTTTTTATTTTTGCAAGCTACATTCTCTTTCAAAAAACTCTTAAATAATCTTAGTTATGAGTATATCTTCTAGATATTAGAGAAGAAAAAGTCACTCTCTAATATAGAGAAGAACAATCCACAAAACAGAATCAATAATCATATGAATAAATGTAATGACAAGAGTAACGAGGAATTCTTGATGTGACAAAAGACTTTGATCATTATACATACAAGATAGATTTGCTGTAGCAAGGTTAGAAAAGATCTTAATTGCATACTCCATTTGTTAATTTGAGATAGAATATTAATTAGAAAAGAAAACTGTGCCACTAAAATATGTTAGAGAAACAGACACAATCAACTGTATATTTTTATCCTTTAATAAATTAAGAGATGTAAAATATTGACTACAAATTTTTAAAAGCAAGAACAAGACATACGATATCATCTCAACGATGAATAAAAAAAATAAAAAAAAAACAACAAACAAAAAACATAAAGCAATAAATGAAGAAAAGAAGAAGAAAGAAAAAGAAAAGCAAAGAAGAAGAAAGAAAAAGAAAAGAAAATAAAAATCAAGTTCATGCATTTATGTCAATCACACCCAATCTGGTCCTTAAAGAGCTAAAAGTGTCGAAGGCTAGTGGTTTATTAAAGATGTCAGCCAGTTGATTCTTAGTTGTCACATGGTGTAACTCAATGCCCCCCTTTGTCACATGGTCTCTAATAAAGTGATGTCTAATGTCAATGTGCTTAGTCCTTGAATGTTGGGTAGGATTCTTAGAGATGCAGATGGCACTAGTGTTGTCACAGAAAATTAAGATGGTGCCTACAGGTAATCCTAAATCCAATACCTGCTATTTTAAATAAAGGACTTGGGCCACACAACTTCCTAAAGCAATGTACTCAGCTTTAGCAGTGGAAAGTGCAACAGAGTTTTGCTTTCTACTAGACCATGAGACCAAAGATTGTCCTATGAATTAGCAAGTTCCAGAAGTGCTTTTTCTATCCACCTTACATCCTGCAAAATCAAAATCAGAAAATCCAATAATCTCAAAAGAAGTGTTGTTCCTAGGGAACAAAATTCCTAAGCTTAGGGTACCTAAAAGGTATCTAAGAATTCTCTTAACTGCAGTAAGGTGGGATTCCTTAGGGTCAACTTGAAATCTAGTACAAAGACAAACACTAAACATTATATAAGGTCGGCTAGTAATCAAGTAAAGTAAAGATCCAATCATGCCTCTATACTTCTTCTAATTAACAGACTTACCACTTTGGTCCTTATCCAACGGAATACTATAAGTCATGGGAGTATTAATTAGCTTGGATTTATTCATCTTATACTTCTTCAAAATGTCCTTTATGTATTTTGATTGGTTTAGAAAGGTTCCATCATCTAATTATTTTATGCTAAACCCCAAAAAGTAGGACAACTCTCCCATCATACTCATCTCAAACTCTCTACTCATTGTTTTAAAAATTTCATCACAAAGTTTCTTATCAGAAGATCCAAACAATATGCCATCCACATAAATCTGAACAATGAGCAAATCATCTCCAACTTTCCCAAGAAAAAAGGTGGTGTCTACTCTCCCCTTAACAAACTCCCTTTCTAGGAAGAATGTGCTAAGCCTCTCATACCAAGCTTTAGGTGCCTGCTTTAAACCATATAAGGCCTTTTTTAATTTAAAACATGATTTGGAAATTGGGAATTCTCAAAACCAAGGGGTTGTTCTACAAACACATCTTCTTTTATTTCCTCATTTAAAAAGGCACTCTTAACATCCATTTAAAAAAGATTAAATTCCTTATAATGGGCAAAGGCTAATAGCACTCTAATAGCTTCCAATCTAGCTACAAGGGAAAAAGTCTCCTCAAAATCTATCCCTTCTATTTGGTTATATCCCTTAGCCACTAATCTTGCTTTATTCCTAACCACCACTCCAGAATCATTCACCCTATTCTTAAAGACTCACTTGGTTACAACTACACTTTGTTTCTTAGGTCTTTCTACAAGCTCCCAAACATTATTCCTAACAAGTTGGTTCAACTCGTCCTGCATGGCTAAAATCCAAAATTCATAAGAAAGGGCTTGGTTTATGTTGGTTGGTTCAGTCATTAAGATAAAGGTAGAGTGGTTCACCTCCTTCCTAAGTCCATGTCTAGTCCTAATTCCAATAGAAGGGTGTCCTGAAATCAAATCTTTGGGGTGACTTATACATTATCTCTAATCTCTAGGCAAGGTGTGTGAAGGTCCAACCCTTTCCTCCAGATCTACATTTTCTACTCCTTGGGTAACATCTCCTACTCCTTTAGTATTTTGGTGTTCTACTCCCTTCTCCAAATATTTTACTCCAATGGTAATCTCTCCAACATCATCATCATCCTCAACTCCAGGCTTTTTAGGTTCATACTCATCAAACACTACATGTGTAGTCTCTTCCACCATCAAAGTTCTCTTATTAAACACCCTAAAAGACTTCCCAACACAAGAATATCCCAAGAACACTCCTTCATGAGATTTTGAATCAAAATTTCCTAAGTGAGACTTCCCATTGTTGTGAATGAAAATCTTACAACCAAAGGCATGAAGGTTGGAAAGATTGGGTGTCCTACCCTTAAGGATCTCATAGGGTGTCTTATCTAGTTTGGCTCTAATATTCACCCTATTCAACGCATTACAAGCTGTGTTAACAGCTTCAGCCCAAAAGTATTTTGGAAGTGAATATTCAATAAGCATGGCTTTAGCAACTTCCACTAAGGTCCAGTTCTTCCTTTCAGCTATCCTGTTCTACTGAGGGGTCCTAGGAGCTGAGAAGTTGTGGCTAATTCCCATATCCTCACAAAAATCTCCATATCTTTCATTTTTAAACTCTCCCCCATGGTCACTATGGATGATCAAGATCTCACAACCTAGATTTTTCTGAATCCAAGTAAAAAAGGTTATAAACTCCTCAAAAGACTCATTTTTGTGTGAAAGAAATCTAGTCCAAATAAACCTTGAGTAGTCATCAACAATTATAAAACCATAGACTTTCTCTCCCAAGCTGGCAGTGCTAATGGTTCCAAACAAATCCATGTGAAGGACTTCTAAAGGTCTAGAGGTGCTAATGTCCTTAATGGGGTGAAAGGTGGAGTGGACTTGCTTTCCTAATTGGCAGACATCACAAAAATGGTCTTTAAAAAATTTTAGTTTGGGGATACCTCTAACTAGGTCTTTTTGGGTCACTCTCATAAGGGTTTTCATGCTAGCATGACATAATCTTCTATGCCACAAGCATGAATCATCAACAATAGTTTTTAAGCAAAAAGATGCAGCACATTCAATGTTATTTAAATCAAGCATGTATATTTTGTTGATCCGCTTTCCCTATAAAATGGTGTTGTTATTTAAGCTTATAATGCATGAATTTGTAAAGAATTTTATGATGAAGCCCATATCATAAAGCTGACTGATGCTGAGCAACTTGTGTTTTAATCCATCTACAAAAAAATATTTTCAATCATAAGATTCTTGGAATTACCAATTATACCTGCGCCTACCACCTTCCTAGTGGTTTTGTCTCCAAAAGTAATCTTGCCTCCTGTCTTGGTCTCCAGCAAAATGAATTCATTGACATCACCAGTCATATGTCGAGAGCATCCGCTGTCCAGGTACCACATACTCTCACGAGGCCTTTTGTGAGAGCTCACCTACAAAATCATCAAATGTAAGATTTAGGAACCCAAGTAGTTTTGGGTCCCTTCTTATGAAAAGTAGAATACAATGCATGTGTGCTAAGATGTGAATCATGCAATTTGGGTCTCAGCACCCAATGTGTACTATGTTGAACATTACAAGTGTTTGAGATGTGTCCTAGCATGCCACATGAAAAGCATCTAACTACAGGGAAAGGATTTCTTAAATGATTTGGGTAGTAATGTCTCTTCCTAAGTTTTGGCTTTTGATCAAGTGTAGGTGTCATCCAATTTTTCTTAAGTGTATCCAATTCATTTTTAATCCTCAAGTTAGTATCTTTTAAAGCATCATTATCAATTCTCAAATTATGCTCTATCTCTTTAGTTTTCTTAAAATCAGATTCAAGTGAGGTGTGTGAAACTTTCAATGAATCATGTTCTTCAATTAATTCAGGCTTTTTATTTAAATCATCAAATTCATCAAGTAGAGCCATAAGATTTGAATCAATTTTTGAATGATCTTTAATCAAAATTTCATGCTCTTTTTGTAAATTCAAAAGCTCCAATTTCAAAGCAGCAAGAGTTTTCTTAAGTTTTCTATATTATGCATGAATTTTTTCAAAAACTTCAAGAAGTTGGTCGTAGGATAGTTCATATACCTCTTCTTGATCAAGATGATCGTCTGCCATTAAGCATAGGTTTGTTGTCTCATCTTCAAGCTCAATCTCCGATGAATCGGATGTAGAATCCGCCTAGAACGTCTTTTGAAATTTCTTTTTGTCCTTCCTAAACTTGGGTTTCTTCTCACCCTTTTCTTTGCTTGAGTGAGACTTGAGTGTTGGGTAATCAGCTTTCACATGTCCAGGTTTCCTGCATTCAAAACAAACCATGTCATTAGAAATTTTAATTTTTTTTGTTTCCCTTACCTTTGTTCCACTTTTGATGATACTTTTGTTTCTTCCTTAGAAAGCTTTTGAATTGCTTTATGATTAAGGCAAATTCATCGCTTTCAGACCCGGAAGAGTCAGAGTTCATGTCGTTGGCCTTCAATGCCATACTTTTCTCCTTTCTTTTCTCACCTGCATCCAAGTTTCTTTGATTCACTCCTTGCTCGTAAGCAATGAGTGAACCAAGTAAGTTGTCAATCGAATAGGTATTCAAATCTTTAGATTCAGTGATTGCAGTGACTTTTAGCATCAAAAGAGGAAGGCAAGAATCTCAAAATTTTGTTCACTTTTTCATAGTTTGAATGTTCTCTTTCTAAGGCATGCAAAGAAGTTACAATTTGAGTAAGACCTTGTATACATATCAGAAATTAATTCAGAAGGTTTCATACGAAAAAAATCATAATCATGCAAGAGAATATTCAAACAAGATTTCTTAACTTCATTGGTTCCTTCATAAGTAATGGACAACCTATCCCAAATCTCTTTACCAGTAGAGCAAGTAGAAACACGCATGTAATCTTCAGACTTTAAAGCACATAAAAAGTAATTTAAACACTTAGCATTAAGTTGAACTAAATCTCTTTCATCAAAAGTCCACTCTGTAAAAGGCACTTCAGTTTTAATTTTATTAAGTTCACAAGAAGGTGGAGAATATCCTTCTTTAATAAGCATCCACATGCGATAATTAGTTGATTGTAAAAAAGTAGGCATGCGAGTTTTCCAAAAATCAAAAGGTAGATTGTCAAACAAAGATGGTCGTGTAATAGAATATCCTTCAGTTGTATTATGATTCCCAAAGTTAGCCATGGATCAAAATTCAAAAAGTTTTCAAACTCAATTTTTATGAATCCCACTCTGATACCACTTGAAAGTTCGTTAGGGATGTTAGGCCCTTATGAACTGGCCCAAGGCTAACCAAGAGGGGGGGGGGGTGAATTGGTATTTTAAAAATCTTTTAACAAAGCATAACAAAGTTCAAACCAAAATCACCACAGAAAAACAAGTGCAAAAAAATTAAGTGCAAAAGCAGAAAAAGAACACAAGGGTTTATAGTGGTTCGGTCAACTCGACCTACTTCCACTCCCCGGAGGTGCCCTCCGAGTATTTCACTATAAAAGTGACTCTCCTTTTTCTCCCACAGCAAGGCAGAGAAGCCCTTACAAAAACCTCCTTTTTGTGACCCCCGACAAGGCAGAGAACCCTAACTCCTTTTGCTTCCATCTGAAGTAGGCAGAGAACCTTGATCGATCGCTGAAGCTTACCTCTCCCAACTCTTCCAAGGATAAGAGACTCTAGTAGAAGAAGAAGTGGAATAATGTTTAGAGAAACCCTTGTGAATCTCCCTCACAAACTCCCCCTCACAAGATCCTCTCTCTCTCTCTCCCTCCCTCTCTCTCTCCTCTGGGCTTTCTCAAGTCAAAAAGAAACAAAAGATTATTCAAAATGTTGAATAATAGCCCTTAAATAGAAGAGATTCAAAATAGCTCATTAATTGCAAGTTGCTGACATTATCATCTAGGACGATAGGTATATCATCCTGTACGATCAGTACAATTTAAGCCTAATCAGCCAGGATGATCTGGGATGAACAGAAGAAAGTTGTTCATATCATCCAAGACGATCATAAATCATCCTGTATGATTAGTTCAAATCATAGACTATCGGCAAGACAACCGCTCTGAAAAGAGTCCTGGATGATTCCAAAATAGCTTGATCATCCAGGACGATCTCACGATCATCCCGAACGATTAGTTCAAATTAGAGGAAAATTGTCCAGAGCATCGCTCGGAATTTGAGCTGGCCGATCCTGATCGTCCAGACCATCGCCCGGAATATGAGCTGTCCGATATTGATCGTCTAGGAGAAACTTAAGGTTTTTGAACTGATCGTATCGGCCGATCTTGTAATCATCCAAGATTATGTGATCGTATCAATCATCTTAATTGCTTTCCTTAATTGTCAAATTAATTTAGGCATAATTGTATCAAATCGTTCAGGCCAATACACGATCATCCTGGTCGATTTCCAAAAATAAAGAATGCCTAAATAGACCATGGCGGCTAATTCTTTCTAATTTAAGCCTATCTTTCTGGCCGATACATGTATCGTCCAAGACGATCGGCTAATGATGACTGCTTTAACAAGATGCCCTGATTAGGATTTTTGTTTTGAACCCGATTGTCTAGGATGATATAAATATCGTCCGGGATGATGTGAGTAAAAACAGAAATTCTAAATCAGATAGAAAAATCACTCAAGTGTGTGTGTAGGGTTACTTAGTATCAGAACACTTCAATGGTTATAATTGACTCAAGAAACGGAAAAAGAGAATTACAGACTGACTCAGACCTAGTCTACCCAATCTTGAGCTTGTTTTGATTTTTGTCCGATCTTGTGGCCCGGAAATGATAGTAGAAAAGGTAGTCGTAGAGAAACAAGAGTGTTTGCTAACATCAAAATCATAATCCATGAAAATAGATTTGCAACAGAGGCTCTGGGGAGTGGACATAGGTCAAGTTGACTGAACCGCTATAAAATATGGTGTGTTCTTTTTTATTGCATAGATAGTGGCTGCTTAAGTTATATGACTGGTGATATGGAGCAGTTCATCACAATAGAGGCCATGCCAAGAGGCAAGGTGACATTAGGAGATAACAACACTAGAGAAGTGGTGGGCTTAGGTATAATTGAATCTCTAAACATTTTATGATTTAAAATGTTTTATTAGTTTATGGTTTAAAGCATAACTTGTTAAGTATTAGTCAACTATATGACATAGATTTAATGTAAAATTTCTTTCTAATAAATGCATGATTAGTTTAAATGAAAAACTTATGTTAGAAGGAAAACAAATAAATAATGTTTATATGTTAGATTGAATTGTATTGAATATATAAATTTGTTATGCTTAAAAACTATAATTGATGAATCTTGGCTATGGCATAGGAGACTATGTCATACAAGCATGAAGACTCTTAGGAATATCACTGAGAAAAATGTAGTTAGAGGCATACCTAAGTTAGACTTCAATAAAAACCCCCTATGTGATGCCTACCAACTAGAAAAATAAATATGATCTTTATTTCATTCAATCAAAGACATTAACACTTCTAGGCCACTAAAAACCCTTCATATGGACCTATTTGGACCTATTAGTACTACTAGCTTAGAAGGAAAAAATATATGGATTTCTTATAGTGGATGACTACTTTAGATTTACTTGGGCTAGGTTCTTAGTACACAAGAGTGAGTAATTTGAGGAATTCAGAACATTCTCCACTTAGATTCAAAGAAAATTAGGATGTGAAATCTCAATAATTCATAGTGATCATGGTTGAGATTTTGAAAATAATAAGTTTGATTCCTTTTGTCAAGAGATTGGAATAAAACATAATTTCTCAACTCATAGGACTGCCCAGCAGAACAATATATCTGAAAGGAAAAATAAAACCTTGGTGGAAGCTACTAGGGAAACATTAGCTGAGTATTCACTCCGTATATATTTTTAAGCAGAAGTAGTGAATACTTCTTGTCATGTTATACATAGGGAAAATGTTAAATCCAAACTTAATAAGACACCCTATAAAATCCTTATGGGTAGGACACCAAACCTTTGTCACTTTTATGTCTTTGGTTATAGATGTTTCATCTTAATCATCAGAAAATTACCCTTAGAAAAATTTGATCCCTAGTCTGATGAAAGTGTCTTCTTAGGTTACTCATTTGTAGGTAAGGCCTATAGAATCTTCAATAAGAGGACCCTGGTAGTAGAAGAGTCTATCCATCTAGTATTTGATGAATCATATAAGAACTTTGAGCCTAAACCTAAAGAAGAATAAGTAGAGGGCATTCAAGGGGTAGAAACCATTCCTATAGGTGATAGAGTAGAACCTCATGAAAATTTTCCTAGAGATTGGAAATATTCCTTTAGTCATTCTGAAGAACTTATTTTAGGAGACCCATATGAAGGTGTTAGAACTAGGCATGAACTTAGGAAGGAGGTTAGTTATTCAGCCTTTATCTTTATGATAGAACCCATAAACATAAATCAAGCCCTAGTTAATGTTTGGATCCTAGCAATACAAGAAGAGCTAAACCAATTTATTAGAAATGATGTATGGGAATTAGTCAAGAGACCTAAAGATGAGAGTGTGGTTGGAAAAATGTGGGTTTTCAAAAATAACATAAATGACTTTGGAATAGTAGTGAGGAATAAGGCCAAACTAGTAGATAAGGGTTATAACTAGATTAAGGAATAGATTTCGAGGAAACCTTTCCCCCTATAGCTAAACTAGAAGCTTTTAGGGTGCTATTAGCATTTACTTACTTTAGGGGTTTTAAGCTATATCAAATGGATGTTAAGAGTACCTTCCTAAATGGGGTGATTCAAGAGGATGTTTATATGGAGCAACCCCCAGGATTTAAAAATAATTCCCTAATCATGTATTCAAACTTAAGAAGGCCTTAAATGGATTGAAGCAAGCACCTAGAGCCTATTATGAAAGCCTGAGCAATTTTGTTTTAGAGTCAGGATTTGTAAGGGGTAGTGTAGAAACCACCTTCTTTCTAAAAAAAGGAGAAGACTTACTCATTATTCAAATTTATGTCGATGAACTCTTGTTTGAATCCTCAAATAAAAACCTATGTGATGAATTTTCATAAATAATGAGTAGAGAATTTGAGATGAGTATGATGGGAGAACTAAGTTACTTTATTGGATTTAGTGTAAAGTAGATGGATGATGGAACCTTCCGTAGCCAATATAAATACATTAAGGACTTCCTTAAAAAATATAAAATGGACAATGCTAAGGACATGAACACTCCCATGAGCTCCAATGTTCAATTAGATAAAAACCCAAATGAAAAATAAGCAGACCAAAAAAAGTATATGGGAATAATAGGATCACTTCTTTACTTAACTCCTAATAGATCGAATATTATATTTAGTGTTTTCCTTTGTGATATATTTCAAGTTGATCCAAAAGAATCCCATATGACTGCAATAAAGATAATTCTTAGATACCTATTAGGCACTCCAAACTTAGGAATTTAGTATCCTAGACATAATACTTCTTTTGAAATAATTAGATATTTAGATTCTGATTTTGTAGGGTGTAGGGTAGATAGAAAATGCACTTTTGGAACCTGCGAATTCATAAGATAATCCTTAGTTTCCTAGTCCAGTGGAAAATAAAACTTAATATCCCTCTCCATAGCTTAGGCAGAATATATAGCAGTAGGGAGCTATGTTGCTCAAGTCTTATGGCTAAAGTAACAACTCTTAGATCTTGGATTACTTGTAGGAACCATTCCAATTATATGTGATAACACTAGTATAATTTATATATCCAAGAACCCAATTCAACACTTCTACACAAAGCATATATACATTAGGCATAACTTCATAAGAGATTATATAGCTAAGAGGATATAGAATTGCAGTATATAGCTACATGAGAATAATTGACAGACATATTCATAAAACCCCTAGCCTATGACACCTTTAGCACCCTGAGGATGAAATTGGGTGTTATAAACATTCATGATTAATTTAATAAAAATAAAAAATAATAATTTGAAAGCATACATTCATATGTGTTTAAATTATATATATTTAATCATGTACTTGTTTATGCATATTTTTATGCATTGTTTGTGATTATTTAGAAAAAAAATTATCCAGTATGATATGAACATATCATAACCTCTCATTTAAATCAATGATCTGGGAAAGCTCAATGAATTATTCACATTGTACTGTACAAAACCTATACTCATATTATACGATATACATGTCACTAATCATTGAGGAAATCAATATGTTTGGTATTAAATTATTGCAATTCATATGGTATGATACCTTTCTTCATACTGTATGATCCACATGTCATAAACCATTAAAAAACTTAATTCATTTGGTATGAAATTATTACCATTCATATGGTATGATACTTCTCTTCGTACTTTATGATACACGTGTCAAACTGCAATGTGACGAATTTAATTTGGCTGGTATGATAATAATTACACTTTGTATTATATGAACACCCATTCATACTATACGATACGTTTTGTCAAAGGACATACCGATGACCCCTCGGGATGAAAATAATTCCTTAAGATCATCCAGTATAATTACATGATCATATTATACGATTTGACTGCTTTTTCTAATAGGTCATCTTGACAAATTAACTTACCTGATTATACTGTACGAACCTTAATCGTACTGTATAATGACCTAAATATCTATAAATTAGAGGGTTTTAATGGTTCACTTCACTCAACCTCTTTCAAACTCTTACTCACTAAACCTTCTTATTCAATGGCTGGTGGAAGCAAGTGAGACAGAATGACTCAGAGGAGCTCCTCCTCCTCTCGTCGTCTTAATGATCATCTCCTCTCCACCAAAGATGAAGAAGCCTACCATAAGTACAAATAGGCCAAAAGCACTCCATCTTGAATATTGAATCAACCTTCCCTTAACTTCGAGGTGATGAACCTTTTTGCCTCCATTACATGGCTAACTTTGGTAATCGCAATACTTCATAAGGCTATTCAATTACTCTACCACCTCTATTTGAAAATTTACCTTTTGATTTTTGGAAAACTTGCATGTCCACCTTTTTACAATCAATTAATTATTGTATGTGAATGCTT
Organism: Dendrobium catenatum; assembly: GCF_001605985.2. Lineage (NCBI taxonomy): Eukaryota > Viridiplantae > Streptophyta > Magnoliopsida > Asparagales > Orchidaceae > Dendrobium > Dendrobium catenatum. Next base: position 689,747 of record NW_021427685.1, read on the forward strand.
GTTCAGGATGGTTATTCTACAACTTCATTATTAGTAAATGAAGTTAAAACTATTTTTTCTTTGAATGGACTACTGATGACAAAGATTTAGCCCAACTGAATGCTAAATGCTTAAACTATTTCATTTTGTGTTAAAATATGAAGATTACATGCGTGTATCTACATATACTACAGGTTAAAAAGTTTGGGATAGGTTATGCATTACATATGAAGGAACAAGTGAAGTGAAACAATCTAGGTTAATTTTTTTGCCACATGAATATGAACTCTTTTGCCTAAAACCTAGTGAATTCGTATCTTAAGTGTATACTAGGTTTACATAAATCTTCACATCCCTGCATTATTTAGGTAAGAAATTATCGAATTTTGGAAAAGTAAATAAGATTCTGCATTGTTTACCTTCTTCCTATGATGCAAAAATTACTACTATTATAGAATTGAAGGATTTAAATTTTTATTCTATTAATAATTTACTTGGATCACTAATTGCCTACGAGAAAGAAGTGTATGAAATACAGCTTGATACAAGAGAAAGAAAGAAGTAGAAAACTATAGCCGTTAAGGCTAATGATTCAAATTATTCCTTTGAGGGAGGAGATGAAGAAATTGCACTGATGACTCGAAAGTTTAGAAGCTTTCTAAAGAAAAAGCAAAAGTGTCATAAACAGCGGAACAAAGATAAGAATTATAGAAATTATAAATCTTCTGATGATATTGTCTATTATGAATGCAGAAAACCAGGGCACATTAAAATTGATTGCCCGACTCTTAAAGGCTATCAAAGCAAGGAGATGTTGAAGAAAAATCCATGTTTCATAAGGACAAGCAAAAATCTCAGAAAACTTTTTTAGCAGACTCTGCTTAAGATTCATCTAGAATAGAAGTAGAAAAGGAAGTGAAAAATCTATACTTAATGGAAAATAACTATCTTAATTAATCTAATCAAGGTGATTTATGTCAACTTTCATACGATGAATTACTTTTTATTTAAGAAGAAATTCATGATTCTTTCATGAAATTGAAAATGAAGCACGCTAGCTTGAAAACTGAATTCTCAATTCTACAAAAAAGAAAATAAAATGCTTAGAAAAGATGATTATGATGTTGATAAAGATCATATGGCTTTGTTGGATGAGTTTGATAAATTGAATAAGAAATATTCAACTTTATATGAAATACATGAGTCTTTGAAAGCATTACATCTTGATTTAAAAAAGTCATTTAAATAGTTAGAAGCATGTGTTAACATTTTAGATCTCAATGAGCACTCATTAAAAATTGAAATTTTTGCTCTTGAAAGTGCTAATGAAATGTGTTAGAAAATTGAAGGCTTTTCAAAATAAACATATTCATAAGCACTCATCATGTTATGCATCTCATAAACCTAGGAATTGGAATCATAACTATCATAGGTTAGTTAACCCTTTTCCTAATATTAGGTGTTATTTATTTGGCATGTTAGGATACATTAGCCGCACTTGCACTATTTACCATAGAACACATTGGGTGTGGAGACCAAAGCTGCATCAAATATAGTATGACATGCATTCTAATGATTTATCCAAATTTGAAAAGGGACCCAAAATCTATTAGGCTCCCAAAATTTTTCTTGCATGATCTTTGGATTTAAGGGCTCTCATAAAAGACCCTATGAGAGCATGTGGTTTTTGGGCTCGATAATATCTCTCTATCACTTGAAATCATCCATTCATGAGCTTCTCAATGTATACTTTTTTTGTCTTATGATTTATTGTGAATTTATTTTTATTTCATGTTCTTGTTCTTTCGGTTTTATTGTTGTCATTATGTATGATTATGTCCTGATCTTCACACAAACCACCTTACTGAATTTCACTGTCTATTTTGAAAATAAAAAATCCTAATTGTAATGTAAGAACCACCTTCATACTATATGATTTGTACAACACTACTTAGATCACAACCCTTGGCTTGATAAATGATCCATATTGCTTATATTATTGACCATCATACTATACGAACACCTCTTTATATTGTATGTTCCATGGGTCAACTCCATTTTGGATGAATTGAATTTATTTTAGTATGACATATATTACTGATCGTGTTGTACGAACATCTATTTGTATTGTACGAACCTTTTTTGTCAATAATCATAAATCTTGACTCCTTGGGATGAGATCCATATCTCTAATCATCCCGTATGATGTCTGATTGTTCTGTACGATCAAACACAACTTTTTTAGCGAATAGTATGGCCAAAATAATTGCATGCAATTGTCCTGTATGATCCCACAATCATACGATATGATATGTTCATTTTCTATTTAATGAGCCACCCCTTTCAAAATTTTCACACCTCTCTTAAGATTCCTCCTTACTTTCCAATCCTTGCAATGGCCAATGGGAAACACATTCATCAAATCTTGGAGGCTTCCTCCTCTCGGAGAACTGCACAAAAATATTTTCTAACAACTTCTGATGAAGTTGCCGACAAATAGTATAAGGAAGCTATGATCATGCCCTCCAGACTTTGAAATCAACAAGCTTTTAGCTTCCCTGTAATGAACCTTTTCAACTCAACTGCACATCAATTTTGGCTAACCTTGTCCCACCCCTTTCATTCTAAAATCCTGTATGAATTTCTTTTAAATCTTAGTATTAGTGGGGATTCTACGATTATGACCTCCCGAGTGTGCTACCAAAATGTAGAAATACCCAAGGAAGACATAGGAATACGCCTTCAACTAAACATCCAAGGGAATAGACCTCTAACCATGTCCTCTAGATTCAATTTTGCCTGGAGTGTTATAAACCTTCTACTAAGAAATGTTTCCCTTAATTTTCACCAACCTTTGGTTCAGACCCTTAACCAAAATTCTTATGTTATCCAGCACATTATGAGAACTTCAATCATACCTACAGATGGAGGCCGAATAAATATGACTCCCCTACTATGAATTGTTACCAATTTCATCATGTCAAATACCTAAATGGATGAAGCTCAAATGCTAATTTACTACATCCAAAATCTCACTTGCATTCAACTCCCAACCACTAGGAAAAAGCAGAACATTACCTTAGGACATGTGATATGATATATCATATTTAGAAAATACAACATTATATATCTTGCACCTCTTGATTACACTCTAATCTACTTTTTGGATGCCTCTTTTTTAATGTTATTTCATAAGGATTAGGAGACTGAAGATCCTCTATTTGTTGATGAAGGAGAAGCTGACCCTACAGCTAAACCTGCACTTGCACCATCTCTTCACCACTACTAATATGAGGAGCTGATACAAAGATTTGATAGACTGAAGTTCTCCTAGATCAAAAGTAGATCCAACAAGATAATGATATGGGTTGGTTCAAGGAGAAGTTTGGAAATATTCAACATGAGTACACCACAATCCAGTAGTAGTATGACAGTTTTAGCCAATTCTCCCAACCACCTCCACCTCCACCTTCTGATCAGGATCTATCACCCTACTAGTTTTTATTATTTTTGTTATAATTGCACTGTTTAATTTTAAGTCTATGCATATTTGTTTGTATGTTATTTTAAAATAGAATTTTTGTTTTAAGTCTTTATTATGTTTTTTTTTTCTTTCTTAAAAAAGTGATTTTTTTCTTTCAAATTATATTTTTTTTCTCTAGTTTTTTTATGCTCAAAGATCTCATTTCTGTGCTCTTTACTTAAAAATTTTTTAGTCTTTCAAATTGATGGTTCATGTTGATCATATTGTATGAATTATATGAACTAACTCATATTGTACAATTGAACTCGTATTGTATGATTTAGATCATATTATACGACATGGTTTAGCCTGAACTATGCTTTTTCTTATTGTGTAAACATTCATCTACTGCTACTTAAAAGGTTTAAATAAGTAATTGTTGACAATTTTAAACTAACAAGATCTAAATTCATAAATTTACATATCCTATTGTAGTTTCTTTGCCTGATAATTCCTTGTGAATGCTTAAAAATCTAAATCAAATTAGAATTAAGATGGTTGAAATGAAATCTTTTTCACTATTCTACATGTTTTTATTATGGATATATTCTACAAATTCTACGAATGAAATTCATTATTTTTTATATCAAGCTTTTATTTATATAAGAAAAGCTCGAGTTTGATTTGTAGATTATGTGTCCCTATATAAGAGAGAGAGAGAGAGAGAGAGAGAGAGAGAGAGAGTTAATCTTCTCTTCTATTTGAAAGATAATCTTACAACTAAGATTCTTAGAGATTTAGAAAGTAATCAAATTGCAAAAAAAAAAAAGAAGCAAAAAATGAGCCCAAAATCAAAAGATGTGCAATGACACTAAAAGTAAAAAATGCACTAAGTGTATCAAAAATAAAAGATGAACAATGTTCACATAAAACTATTATAAAAGGCATAAAATGAGCACAACTAAATTAGCTTCTCTTTTTGGTAAATCTTTTAAGTCTTAGAAAATTCTAATGCTTCATAATATGTTCGATACTTGATTCTGGAAAATCTTGGTTCATCATTCATCACTTTTGCAATATTGATCTATTTGATATAATTCATGCTAACAGTGTGAAATGACTAAGTTTCCCTATTTAATTATAATTTTTGACTTATTATTTTTTGTTTAAACAAAGGATTTTAGCCTGTGAAGTTGGTAAACTAGATGTTCAAACACTAGAATCTAAATCCTTTTGTTGCAAGATTACCAAGGCTTCTCTTATTTGTCCTTTTTGTGTGTAGAGTAAGTTTATTACATTCTAAAAATGCCCATGCAAGTTAATAAAGGTGTGATATTTGTAGTTGTTAATCTGTTTGCATCTGTTTGTTTCCTAGTTATGTTTTTATTTCTATTGTTGTTCCTATATCTATTTCTATTTTTTTCATTCTTCCTATTATTTCCCTCTTTTTGTGATGTTAAAAGGGGGAGTAGTATTTTATTGTTTATTATTATTATTGTTGTTTTCTTTTTATTATTGTTTCTTTTTCACACTCCTTTTAGTTAAATTGATTTTCATCAAAGGGGGAGACTTGTGCTTGTTGATTTTCTCTTTATTTTGTATTGTTATCTTTTATACGGGGGAATTTTAGAAGAAGGTAATTTTTTGAAAAAACCTAAACAACAATGTTTGCCATCATAAACAAGGGAGAGATTATTACAAATCTGATCTAAAACACTATGTTTTTGTTTTGATGATAGAAAGCATTATTATGTCTGATACTGATATTGATTATTTCTATGATATTATGTTTTATTTAGTGTATACTAATATTTTAGGAATTCAGTCCACCATTCACTTGCAATTCTGATAAACTCAAGACTAGGTTTGTTATTTTCAAATTATTATGTATTTTTTCATTTCTTGAGTCAAATCATATATTTGGGTGGATATCTTTGCTAAGCAACCTTGCACACACACACGGGGAGATAGAAATGCTTTTTGAGAGAGTATTTTTTAAGTAATTCATACTATACAATTTCTTTGAATTATACAATACATGTATCGTCTGTACACTTTTAATTCATACCATACTATCTGTTGTGCTCTCCAAACCCTAACGGCCAAAGTTAAGGAGGATTTTAATTCTATATTGATCATACAGTATGATTTGAATCATGTTATACTCACTAATTAATAATTTTCTAAATTAATTATGGGATATCAAATAATCAAATAATGGATAATTATTGTGATTGATCGTACTATATAAATTAGTTTGTACTATATGATTACATGTGTATGAAACTGGTTGGCCCCTTAATTGTACCAAACAAAACTCATGATTATATACTAATCATACAGTCTGATGTCCACAGTGCTGGATGATCGCCCATATACGAAGTTGGTCATCCCAAAGATCGTGCAAAACAAATAGAAGTATTTTCTACTTATCGTATAAGATAATTTTGGATCACACTATATGATGTATTATAAAAGTTTAACTGTTTATCTGAACTATCTTGCTGGATGACTCTGAATTGAACTGATCATAACATATGATATATCTATTATATTGTATGAATAGCAGACAAATGGCTTGGAAATTAGGGTTTTTTGAAGCCCTCAATTTAAGGATCTCTAACGCTCTTGTTGGATATCTTTAGCTGCTTAGTCTTCTTGAAAGGGAGCTTGAGGGAGAGAAGAAGAAGAGCTTGGTGAGAGAAGAGAGGGAGATTTTGTGAGAGAGAAGTTGTGAGGGGATTCACAAGGTTGCTCCAAGAAAAAATCTTGCCTAGTATCTACAAGCTCAACCTGGAATCTCTGTGGCTCTAGAGAAGAAGTTCTTCAGCAAAGATCATGGTTTTCTGACCATCACATGGAGGGTGAAAATAGATTTTTGGTTCTCTTACCATCACCAGGAGGGTGAAAATAAAGTTAAAGTTCTTTTCCTATAAAAGAGTTATGGTTTTCTACTGCATTGGGAGGTGAAACAACATTTGTATAGGCTTCTCTACCTTACTATAGAAGCAAAAGGAGAGTCACTTCTGTTTAGTGCAATACATGGAGAGGGAGTCTCCAAGGAGTGGATGTAGGTTAGATTTCATCAAACCACTATAAAATTTTATGTGTTCTTTCTTATTACTTTTATCACATTTTATTTTTGCACATTTTTGTGATATGATATGTGGTCGAAATGTCTATTTTTTGTTATTATAAAATTATTTCAATTTTTGTATCAAAAGGTTTAAAATTCTTGTTTGATTAAGAAATTTTTTAAACTTCCATTTCAACCCCCCCCCCCCCCCCCCTCTTCTTGGTTAGCCTCAGGCTAATTCTTTAGGATTTAACCACCCTCATAAACTTTCATCCCAATATCTCAAAAGAAGAAGGAGTCTGAGACCCTATATAGGGTCCTAAAAGTTGTGAATGAGAAGTGGTTAAGGAAAAAAATGTCAAACAACCATTGATGATTGAGGCTAGAAGGACCCTGCCAAAGGATCTTCCATCTTTTGTAATAGCATAGAGGAGAGAAAGAAGATAAGTCCCATGTGGTACATCAAGGCATATCACCTAAACCACGGGTTCATGGATCCATCATCGAAAGGTCCTGGAGAAAGAGAAAGAATTATGGAGGATGAAGACTTGTAGAGAAGAAAAAGAAGAAAGAAGTAAAAGAATAATAAATATGGGTGTGACATCCGACATAGCTTCTCGGAGATCTACCTCCACCATCAAGCAGTGATAGAAATGGGTACCAAAGAAGGAACATAATGATGATAACCTCAATGGTCGACACCCAAGATAATCCTTCATGGGATCTCGTCACTAACCGACTCAGTCCAAGGAAGTGGCCAACCTCAGCTGCAGTCCATGAATAAAAAAAAATCTTCATTCCGAATCAAGAGAAAAAAATTCATTGGGGTTGCTGCTAAAAGATCTAAATATAAGAAGATGAGGATGAATAAAAAGAAGATGCCATGAATGTAAAGTAATCTATATAGTTAGGAATACTAATTTCTATGATGGGGCCTTTTATGGCGATTGTGATAATTGGTGTCCACCACCTAGTCAAGTACACCAACGTCACTGTGAGGATGGGTCCATTTCCTATAGAGGTGGTCGCTCTTTAAAAGAAGGAGAAGAAGAAGAGGTAAAGGAGAATCACCTCAATACCAAATACACCATGCTTAACGATATGTGGTAGAAATGAGAGCCAAAGATAGGGAGATATCTAATCTAAATGATAAAATGTCTTAGATGAAGACCCGGATGGTAGTAATGATGCATATGATATAAATGATGTAGAGAACTACTGTCACAGGCCCTTCACCCACTCATATGGTCGACCCACCTAACCTCTAAATACGTCAAGTTTTTATAAATTTGGACCAAGTTTAGTGATTTTGATGGAAACAAATATAATTGGATTTATTACTATGTTATCTCCTGTTAATTGCAATTAATGCATATTTGATTTTTTTCATGCACTAATATTTTAGGACCACCTTATAATGGAAAGGTTGATCAGTTCAAGATTGAGTAGACTAGGGTTAAGTTTGTCTTGAAGAGTCTATATTATCAATTTTTATGTATTTTAATCTTTCTTAAGTCAAATCATGTATTTGGTGGATACTAAGTTTAGAAATGATGCACACACACTGTTGACCTAATTATTTGAGGTCAAATTCCCCGAGTTCATCTCTAGCACCTAGGTCTTCCTAACCTAGAATAGATGTCACCCGCAGGATTTCCCTTAGGTGGATGCCCAGTGACGTAGCATCGGCTCAAACCTATCGCTCAACTCTATTTTTCAATCTAAATCTAATATGATTTCGGTCATAATAATCTAATTGAATGTCTTCGAGCTTAGTTGGGTTTAACTCGACTCCAATCTACACTTAAATCTCTAGGTTGTCTGTCCAGAAGAATCATTACTTCTCACTCACTTCCTCTCTTAACGTCCACAAATTTTTAGTTGATAAAACTGCCAAAACTATAAGCCAATACCATTATTCACATACCAGATTACTATCATTTCAGTTTAACAAAAAGGTCACAATGAGTCAATATCAACTTAAAAATCTCAAACCCATGATCTCCCTGTTCATTTGCAAAACTACTCAAAACCCATTCTCTTGGCTTCACGCATTGAACAAAACCGAAACCCATGACCCCACTTCTTCTCTATTCGCACGAAACTGCTCCATCCCCCTGCTCTCATTCACGAAACCACTCCCTCTCTCAATTCGCCAACCGATCCCTCTCCTCTGCAATTCCAAAAACTCCCTCTCCCAGCCCATAAGAAGACAGAACGAAATCATCTCTCACACAGATTTGCTCCTCTCTGTAAGCCCGAACAGTCCACTCACTCCCTCTCTCTGAGATACACACGAAGCCTCTTCTCCTTGAGTTCGTGAATAGCCTCAGCCCATAGAAGGCCACGAAACAATCAGCCCCCAACTCCCATTTGGTCCTCCTCCACATTCGCACGCACAGAGAAGAACCGCCTTTCAGCTCTCTGTCCGATCCAGCAATTGCCCTTGTTGTCGTCGTCGTCTACGAGCCTCTAATTTTCCTAGCCGTGGACTCTTTTGTTCTAGGTATATTCCTCTTACATTTCTTTTATTTGAATCTAGATGATTGAATTTAATCAATGGTTTGAAAATTTCGTTATCTTTTGAAATCTAAAAATGAGTTCTTCTTGTGCAATAAAACGACCCCAATTTCTTCCTTTTGGTATTCTTGATCTTATTTTAAAATGAATAATTATGTCATAGAGGTATTATCTAGATTTAGATTGGCTTTCGATTTCTTGTGTCATCTTCTATCTTATTTTATAATATATATATATATATATATATATATA
>NW_021427685.1:701396-709932 GCF_001605985.2 Dendrobium catenatum
AGAAGATCTACCAATTTTTATCAGAGCATTGAGAAAAAGATATAATGTTATTTAATATACATTAAACTATTATGTTTTGATTGTAATTTCATTTGTTCAGTTTTTTTATGGAATGATATGCAGATATTATGCTGTATCGGGTATGTGTATTGTCACTGGCTATTAACGTAATTGGTTAGAATGTAAAATCTATAACAAAAAAAAGTCAGCATAACATGGCATTATTGATTACTAGCATAATAGTACATGAATTTATACAGAGTCCATAAAGTGGGTTAATGAATACAAGACATTTATAAATGAACATACTTCAAACAATACATTTCCATTAATCTTATTGTTATTTACACCTTTGCTTGCAATACTTTCCACATCATATAGAAATTATAGAACTGTTTGACATATGGTTTTAAGGACCCTAGGTGGTTAGCTGGCTCTCCAATCCAGGCTGGGGTAAGTCCAGATTTGCATTTCATTAGTTAGGTTCGGGTCACTATTTTATAGTACCCAAATTAGATTTAGGTTTTGAGGCAGATTCTTTTTAGATCTTAAGTCCTCACCCTCCGGGAATATAATCCCAAATTTCTAATAAAATATTTTTTCAAACATAAAAAAAAAATTCTCTAAAAATATAAATCCCAACATAGGATAGACTGAGGTTGCTTCTGAGCTTCTCAGAATCCAGCTCCTCCTACTTTTCCTCCTTTGATTCGCTAATAAATGTTCAACATTGAGCTGTCTCCTTGAAAATTCCTATTTCTCTTTCCTTGTCTTTTACTTTGTAATCAGAAGGGTATGAAATCACTGCTTTAATCGAGAGTTTTCTTAGGAGCTTCTTCCCAGGATGTAATTAACTATAGGGGCTTGCCTCTATAGGGATTTGAGAACCCCAGACTAAAATAAATCTTGTTTTATTCGTATAAAACAAGGGAAGAATCTTTGGGAACGTAGATATTTTTAAAACCTTATTTCTAATTTTGAATGGACTTGTAGAATGTTATTGTTATCTTTTTAGATAATATAATATTATACTTGTTATATTCAACTTTAGAAATAAAGAATTTTATAAAACTCATTCTCACTTTTGGATATCTTGAAGAATGTTATGTTCGTCTTTTAATATGATATAATATTTTTCTTGCCATATCTAAATAAAAGAATGAATAAACTTTTTTCAAAAAACGTATTTCTATTTTTAAACATATTCTATAGGATTTCATGTTCATATTTTGAGATGATATGTTATTCTTTGAACTATGTTTGATTATAGAACTATCAATTTTCAAAACCCTATTTTGATATTGAATCCATTGTAGAATATTGTGTCGGCCTCTCGAGACCGTACTTTATTCTCAATGCAGTATTCGATTATAAAATAGGATAAATCAAAATCTGCGTGGTGAGACACAATTTTTCCCACCACACACACTCAAGAGGGTGAGTTAATGAAAATATCAAAAGTTGGATTTTCTAAACTAATCATACTATATGATGCATATCATACTGTATGATCAGCTAATTAAAAAATAACAAAATAGCTAAATATCATAATTTTTGCAAGATAAACTAATCATATTATATGATGTATATCATAGAGCATGATCAATTAAAAATTAGGATCCTAACCACCAATCATAATTTAGGAAATATTTTTATATTCAAATCTTGTGCTCATCTTATTATACAATAGGTATCACACCGTATGATGTATTTAAATCTTGTCAAAATTAATCTTATGATTAGGGAATGAATTTGAATTAACTGATTTAGTTAGATTGTACATGAAGATTTGACCAATTGTATTGTTTGACCTGATTCCTATATGGGACGATAATTAAATTGTCCCCAATCATACTGGATGATAATCCAAGTCGTTTATATTGATCATATTGGATGATGCTCTGAATCCTCCTAGAAAATTAGCTCAATTTTTTGAACTAATTGTACAACACTTAGCTCTTCATATAGTACTAATAAGAGTACTTTAAACTAATCATTGAATAATCAAAATTTATAGAATCAAATTTAGGGCTTTTTGAGAGGCCTTATATTTAATTTATCTCATTGACTTGTTTGAAAAAAAAGTCCTTGCTTATTTAGTTTTCTTGAGAGGGAGCTTTGAGAAGATGTTCTAGGAGATCGTTGGGAAGAAGAGGGAGAGCATATGTATGAGGGAGAAGTAGCATGAGGGGATCACACAGTTGCTAGCTCCAAGTAAGTATCTTGCCTTATTCCTCCAAGTGTTCGTCTAGTTTTTTTGTCTCTAGGGAGAAATTTTTAAGCTAAAAAACGTGGTTCTTTGCCATCTCCAGGACTGTGATAAAGAAGTTCAGTGTACTCTTCCTTCTATAGGAGGGATAAAAAGTTTGATGGTTTGCTGCCAACTCTTGGAGGGTGATAAAGCATCTGGCTCTCCGCCACACTAGGTTTGATGAAAAGGATTTATGTAAGGGCTTCTCTGCCTTGCTGTGTGGAATAAAGGAGAGACACTACAGTGATAGTGCAATACTCAAAGTGGAGGAATCCAAAGAGTGAACTTATGTTGTTGTTTGATCGAACCATTATAAATCTCTGGTATGTTTGTTCTTATTTCTATTTTCTGCATTTTACTTTTTACACTTTAAATTGATTATTACTATTTAGTGAAAAATTGTACTAAACGATTAGCTCTACTAATTAAAAGTTTATCATCATTATTTTAATGTTTTGTTAAAATTTTCTTGCTTCCACACTAAATAAAAATTGCCACTAGTTTTTTTTTTCAAATATTGAAAAATAAAAAAAATATTATCTTTATTTTTTTTAAATTAAGCAATTAGTTTTTAAATTTACCAATTCACCCCCTTCTTGGTGCGCCTCGGGCTAGTTATTGAGGTCTCACAACTTTGTTGAACTTTCAAGTGGTATCAGAGTGATTCTTAAAATTTTGATTTTATAATCTTCAAGTATAGATCCAATGGTGCATTTTGGTAATAGGAATAATGCTGAGGGTTATTTCATAACATGTCTACCTTTCTTTAAAAATATCACATTCAATTTCTAGAAAATTTGCATATCAACATTTTGCAATCCATTGGCTATAGAATTTGACATATGATTCAAACTTCCATCTCATATAGTTAATAGTGTTAAAATTGACATCCCCTTTAATGAATGGAGTTATGATGATAGGGAACTCACATAATTAAATGCTAAATATTTGAATTATTTCTTCTGTGCTTTAAAATTAAAGGATTATATGTGAGTTTCTACATGCGCTACTAAGAAGGAAATTTGGGATAAGTTATGCATCACTTATGAGAGAACTTGTGAAGTTAAATCGTCCAGGCTAAACTTTCTACTTCATGACTAAGAACATTTTTGCATGAAATCTAGCGAGACTGTATCTGAAATATACACTAGGTTCACCGAGATAGCGACATCCTTACATGCACTAGGTAATGAACCATCAAATTCTAAAAAAAAAAAGTTACTAAGATTTTATGATGCCTACCTAGCTCTTATGATGATAAAATAACAGTAATTATTGAATCAAAAGATTTGAACATTTACTTTATTGATAATTTATGAAATAAGTCAAAGGAAAAATGATGCGAGTGAAAATAAGAAGAAGAGAACTGTGGGCCTGAAGGCAAATGATTCAAATAGTAATAATTCTATAGCAGAGTAAGATGATACATCCCAATGAAGATACAACAATTCAAAAGTTTTCTTAAAAGAAAGCAGAGGTCTCATCAACAACATTTAAGCAAAGGTAAGAATAACAAAAATTTTAAAGTTTCATCTAACATGATCTATTTTGAATGCAATAAACTATGTCATCTTTGAATAGACTGCCCCAACCTGAAGACTCACCTATTGAAGGAAAAGGGTAAAGAAAAAGAAAAACAAGAAAGGTAAAATTCAGGAAAGGAACGAACAGGATGTAGAAAGAATTTTGGGCTGACTCTACCTCAGTATCATTGAAACCAGAGGAAGAATAGGATGTAACCTATGCCTTCTGGCTAACGATAATCTTGATCAATCATATTAAGATGAGATATGTTAATTTTCCTATGAAGAATTATTTATTATAACAAAAAAATTCATGATTCGTATAAGAAATTAAAAAATTATGTATGCAAATATAAACGCTAATTTTATTACTTTGAAAAAAGAGCATACTAATTTGATAAATAAGCATTCTACTTTAGATAGAAATTATATGACTTTACTTGATAAATATGATGCATTAAATAAGAAGCGTACTGATCTATCTAATGCATATGATTCCTTGAAAATATTGGATATTAAACTAGAAAAATCATTCAAAGAATTAGAAGCATGTGCATTTGGAATAGATGAAAGTGAGCATGAATTAAAAATAAATATGTTCTAGAAAGTGTAAATAAGTTTTTAGAAGAAAAAATAAAAGCACGTCAAAGTAATAAACCATCACCTACCTTGGCACAGCTTCATAACCCTTCATTATAGCATGTATTATATATCCCTAGGAAGAGGCGCCATAACCCACTTAAATTAGTAAATCCATTTCCTGGTATTAGGTGTTACTTTTGTGGTATCTTATGACACATAGCTCGCACTTGCACTATCCACCATAGGACAAATTTATTGTGGAGGCCAAAATTATATGCATCACAATATAACATGCATTCATATCCTTTATTCAAACAAAAGGTGGAACCCAAACTCACTTGGGTTCCCAAATCTAATGTCTAAGTGACTTTATAGGAGTGTAGTGAAACCATATGGTACCTAGAAAGTGGATGCTCGATGCATATGATTGGTGATTTAAAATAGTTCATCACAATGGAGGCCAAGCCTAGAGGTAAGGTAGCACTGGGAGACAACACCCACCAGGAAAGTGGTTGGCTCAGATATAATTAGAAACTCAATAAATTTTATAATTGAAAATAATTTATTAGTCGATGGTCTAAAGCATAACTTACTGAGCATCAGTCAATTATGTGACAAGAGCTTTAATAATCAATTTCTTTTATGCAAAATGCATGATCAATTTAAATGAAAGATAGGTTTTAGAAAGAAAATGACTAAATAATGACTAAATGATTGACTTGAATTACATAGAATATTTTGATTCCTTTTGTTTGAAAACTATTATTGATAATTCCTAGCTATGGCATAGGAGATTATGTCATGCAAGTATGAAGACCCTTAGGAATATTACCAATAAAAACTTTGTTAGAGGTATACCTAAGCTAGCCTTTATTAAGGACCACCTATGTGATGCCTACCAACTAGGGAAATAAGTTAGGTCTTCATTTCACTTAATCAAAGTCGTCAATACTTCTAGGATACTAGAAATCCTTCATATTGACCTATTTCAACCAGTTAGTACATCCAGCTAGGAGGAAAGACAAATGGATTTGTAATAGTAGATGACTTCTCTAGATTTACTTGAGCTAGTGTTCTAGCACATAAGAGTGAGTCATTTGAGGAATTTAGAACTTTGTCCACATGGATTCAAAGGAAATTAGGATGTGAAATTTTAGCCATTCATAGTGATCATGCTGAAGAGTCTGATAATGATAATTTTGAATCCTTCTTTCAAGAGATATGAATAAAACATAACTTCTCTACCCCTAGGACCCCTTATTAAAATGGAATAGCTGAGAGAAAAATAGAACCTTGGTAGAAATTTCTAGGACCATACTAGTTGAATATTCACTCCCTAGATACTTTTAGGAAGAAGTAGAGAATACTTCTTGGTATATTTTAAATAGGGTGAATGCTAGATCTAAATTAAATAAAACACCCTACAAACTCCTTAAGGATAGGACACACAATCTTTCTCATTTACATATCTTTGGGTGTAGGTGCTCAATTCTAATCAATAAAAAAATTACACTTAGGAAATTTTAATCCCAAGTCATTTTAAGGTGTCTTCTTACATTACTTATATGTAGGAAGAGATTATAAAATCTTTAATAAGAGGACCTTGGTAGGAGAAGAGTCTACCAATATGATATTTGATAAAAAAGATAGGGCCTTTAAATCTAAACATGAAGATGAAGATAAAGATAAAGTAGAGGGCATTCAAGGGGTAGAATCTATTATCATAAGAGATAGAGTAGAACCTCAGGAGCCACTACCTAGAGAATGGAGATATTCTTCTATTCATCCAAAGACCTGATCTTAGAAAATCCATCTGAAGGTGTTAGAACTCGGCATGGACTTAAGAAGAATGTTTATCATTCTACATTTATCTCTATGTTAGAACCCACGAACATTGATCAAGCCCTAGCTGATGAATTTTGGATCCTAACAATACAAAAATAATTTAATCAATTTATTAGGCATGATGTTTGGGAGTTGGTGAGTATACCTAAAGACTAAAGTTTTGTAGAAACAAAATGGGTTATTAAGACTAAAATGAATGACTCTAGCATAGTAGTATGAAATAAGGCAAGATTAGTTACTAGTATGATCAGATTGAGGGATTTGATTTTGAAGAAACTTTTAACTCAGTAGCTAGACTATAAGCCATTTGAGTTCATTCAGTTGTTGCTTGCTTAAAAGGATTTAAGTTATATCAAATGGATGTTAAAAGTGCTTTATAAAATGGGGTTATCAAAGAGAATGTATATGTTGAGCAATCCCTAGGTTTTGAGAACTCAAAATTCCTTGTCCAATAGAAAATAGAACTATGTAGCCATATCTACTGCTGAAGTAAAATATATAGCTATAGGGAGTTGTGTTACACAAGTTCTATGACTTAAATAACAAATATTAGATCTTGAATACCTATAGAGGCCATTCAAATCATGTGTGATAGCACTAGTGCCATTTACATATCAAAGAATCTAATCTAACATTCAAAAATCAAATACATAAACATTAGGCACCATTTTATTAGAGACCATGCGACAAAAGGGGATATAAAGCTACATCTTGTAGCTACTTAAAATTAATTATCATATATATTTAAAAAAGCCCTAGCCTTTGAAACCTTTAGCACCTTAAGGATTATACTAGGTGTTATAGATATTCATGCTTGAATAAGGATCATTTGAAAATATTAAAAAATATCTTGTTTGTGTGTCTTTTGAATTTGTGTTGCTTTTGTTTATGTAAAATAAAGTTAAAAAAGAATTATGTTGTTGTGTGTCTTTCTTTAAAATTTATTTTAAGATTGTTTATATTGTTTCATGTGATTTATTTTATGTTCTTTTTATGGAGCTTTTCTGATCATCACACACCACCTTCTGAAATTTGTTCACACCACACTGTATAATTTCACATCATACTATACAATCTTCACAAAAACACTAGATCACTATTCAAAGCACATCCAATGGCTAATATTCATCAATTAATTATGATCATACTATTCAAAATATGACTTCATACTATACAATGTAGGTGGCAATGAATGTTAGATAAATTGAATTTGGTTGGTACGATGTTTAATATAATATCATACTCTACAAATACTTGTTCATACAAGATAATCTGACCAATCATTGATTATCCAGGTTAATGCCTCGGGATGAATGTCTTCTATCTAATTGACTAGTATAATTCTCATCGTATTATACTATAATACCACCTTTTTTTATTGATTGTACTAGTTGAAATTGAATGCACTCAATCATATTGCATGATGCCTCTATCGTACTGCATGATTTGGCCATTCTATAAAAAGGGAGGAAATTTAATGCTTTTTTAACTCAATTCATATTACACTATTCTTCCCTTCTCCTTAAAGATCTTGTTTTGTGAAATGAATAGAGGAAAGCATTCACAAGCTCTAGTAGAAAGTACTTCTTAATGCCTCGTGGATCCTCATTTTGTTGAAGCTACTAACGAAGAAGCTTACAATCGGTACAAAACTATTGGGATCATGCCTTAATAGATCATAAACCAAAAAATTTTAAACTTTCAAGTACTTTATCTCTTTCATTGCACCACCCTTCAATTTATTCTCACACTTGCCTACATATTTAATTCAGAACTTCTTTTCAATTTTTTTCTAGTATCTGAATCAATAGTGAGGGTACTACCCTCCAATTTTACATAAATAGGAGGCCTGTCAAAATCACCAACCAAGATTTTTATGAATTCCTCCACCTTTCCAAAATTGACAAATAATTCACCTTTTAGCTTCAAATCTTGATTATAATTGGACCCTTTAAAATAATACCCTTAGAGAAACAAATCTTAGATACCACATCGCCCATACCAATACTTTAGTGCAATATCATAGAATCATCCATCATATCCTTCTTAACTCCATAATTCAAAAAGATGGGGATCTAATTAACACCACACCACTTTTGTCCATGACTACCTACTACATAATGGTGTTGAAACTCATTCACTATGAATTAGGTTGTTAAACCTAAGCTTAAGTCCCAGCGGCTAACCAAGAGGGGGGTGAATTGGTAATTAAAAAATTAATTCCTCTTTTTTATTTTTAAATCAAAAAATAAACTTTAATGAGTTTTGTAGAAAACATTTTTCAACCACAGTTTTAAAAGTAAAAACACAAAAATAAAAAAAGGCAGCGGAAAAT
>NW_021427685.1:710032-720319 GCF_001605985.2 Dendrobium catenatum
TAGCATTTACAGCTACCTTTCAATAATGCATGAGAACGTAAGGACAAAATAAAAAATATATACAGAAAATTTATTTGAATTGCATATTTTAAACCAAATTTAATAACTTATTAAAAAAAAATTCCATTTCCACTTTTTTTTTAATTTGCTATTACGATTTATATAAAACTAGCCAAAATGGAAAGAGATAACCATCTCCCCAGGGAGTCGCCAAAATCTGTGCGCTCCGCATTCAATTGGGACTGTGAATCCGACGGACTTATCAGAAAGGCAGATTGGGTTGAGATAAGACAACTACTGCCGGATTCGCACTCCCATTTGGTGAAGGCTTTTTTGATCTGAGTTCTAGGTTCCTATAGCATTGGCGAATAAGCATACTAGGCGCAAGCCCTATAGTTCATTATCCCCTTCTTAGATAACACAGAGAGCAACTTCGTATTATAGACTAGCTCGCTCTCAAGGCACTCACTATAAGGTATATCGAAGCTATCGTATAATGCAATAAATTAGGGTTTTAATGTTTTTGAATTGAGATTATTAAAATTGTTTGGAGTTTGGAAGCAATATTGGGAAAATTTAAAAATTAGAGTTTATAAGCTCATGTAGAACTAAATAAACTGGTCGGCTGGGGGGATTGAAGCGAAGCCCGGATCAAGATCCATGGTCCGTCGTGCCCGGGCTGTACATGATCCTAGACTATCACATTAGGTCAGAGGGAGTAGCTCGTACCCCAGACTGACAGAAGGAACAACCTATTGATTGTCTATGTGAAATAGGAAAAGGGTTACTGTAGTTCAGAAGATATACGTTCGGTAGAGACTGTTGTGTACATTTTCTAAGGGCATATATATGATACCACCTGGTTTACCTGAACAGAGGGCTTATCCTATTGAGATATAGCCCTATGGATCCATGCGCCAAGGGTTGACGCTTTAGGGAAATACAGGCGTTGGAACAGCATCGATCTCCATACATCAGGTGCTCATCTTGCGGCAAAGTTCCAACTCATCCACTGATACTCAGTCTCTCCCGATCAGGATCTTGGCTTCTATGATCACAATTGGTTAGCTAAGTACAGATTTCGATTGGACTTCGAATTCGAAGTGATATAGGCAACCGGAGACTATTGTCATCTCTGGCTCATTTGTGAGCGAGTTAATGTTCAGATTTTGACTAATCCGTGCAAGATAGCTTAGATCACAGAGAAAATCGTGTCTGGCAAAGAGAATTAGTGAAGTAGGAGTTTATTAAGTTGAGTTTTTAGATTGATTAGATTTTAATTCAGAGATTTGACTTGGATTTGAGATTTATGAAAAATATATAAAGAAGCTATATATTGAACATTGTGAGACTTTTTGAAATTTGACTCTTCTCGATTGAAGACTATTATTTAAAGGTGAGAAAAACCCTCACCCCCCTTAACTGGCCATATTTTTTGGTGATGCTTTTAATATAGGCACAGCATTGAGGTCGTTTTTTATGATCTAATAAGTTGATTACTTTAGATACACTATTTGTAAATTGCCTTAGATTTACAGTTTCTTGCATCATTCGGTTCTGTTCGGTTTTGACACATTGTTGGAGATCTTGCATGACAGTCTAGGATGGGAAGTATATATTCAGTTTTGTGATTGTGGATGATGTATCAAGATTCACATTGGGTTAGATTTCTATTTCATAAGAGTGAATCATTTGGAGGACTTTGAGGCAAATCTCTATTTTTGATTTGACTGTGGATTCAGAAGAGTAGACGTGAGGTGTTGAAAATTTTTATAATATTAGTAAGTTGACATTTGAGGTCGAGAAGGTATGATGAATGTAGTAAGAGGTAGAATGTTTATGCTAAATGGTGATATGATATATTGATTCTACTCAATATTTTTTGCACGTAGACAACCTCAGTCAGAACATGTGCGACTAGTACCTGTTTGAAAGGGAGAAAAAATATAGAGATTATAGATTAAGAAAAGCCCTTTGCCAGATAATAGCAATTTGTTGTTGCGCACTGGAAGCATTAGGATTCTTAAATTATTTATTTGGGCTGAGGCGGTTAGCACTAGCAATGTTATGTTCTGAATAGATGAATGTGAGATCAAACTAAAATAAACACCTTGAGATTGCTGATATACAGAAGAACACTAATTTAGTGTAACTTGCAAATGTTATTTGGTTGCAACAGGCTCGTTCATAACTTACATCAACAACGAAAATACCTTAGGGAAAATTTGATGAAAGAATTTTTGTTGTACTCAACAATGTTAGAAAATCTTATAGAGTATTACAATAAGAAGAATCTTGGTACTCTGAGGGCATGACCACACAATTATTAGTTCTTGATGAACTCTCAAAATAGAAGAGCCAAAATTATTATCCAAGTTGAGATTGAGATTACTCCGAAAAGATTTGATGAAAGATTAATTTGGAAGAAATTTAGAAGAAAATGTGGAAGTATAAATTTGGAGATAGAAGCCCTCGATTGGCCCTAGAGATTTGAGAATTTTCTAAAGCACATACTCACGGGATATTATAATTGGTGGAAGGGCATATAAGTGAAGGTGTAAGAGATGTACGACGGAGATTAAAGCAAAAAGTCAGCAATTCATCGGGTTTGCTTACCTTTACATTTTTTAATCTGTAGACCCCAAAGATTCACTTCGAGCACTTTCGGCGATGCAAATTTCTGGATTGATGGGGACTCTCATGAAGTTGCATAGGAAGAGTGAAACTATATAATCTTTATAGAATAAGATATGTTGGGAATTTTACTGGATCGGCCGGAAAGATCAAGCAGATATAAATGTGAGAGACTGAAGTGAGTATTCGTAAGAACAAAGATGAAGGATCAGGAATTAGTCTATTAAGTTAGTGAAGAAGAGGCATAATCTTAATTTATTCATAAGAGGGTATAATCAGATTATTGAGAGGGGAGTGTGATCATTGTCGGAGACTTTTTCCTAGTAAATATGCTTAGAACACTCTATAGGAAGTCACAATTCTAAGGTGGTTCTTAGAACGATAGCTTTTATGTTTCTAGTAAATTAGTAGGATGACCAACGATGTAATTATTCGATTTATGGAATGTAGAGGCAAGTTCTTTATTTGTAAAGTGCGGCTTCCGCTTGCTAACATTCATATAGAGATTGTGATGTTGCTCAGGGTGATCGCACCGTAGAGATTACGTCAGAAGTATTCTTTAAATGCATTCAATGTTTTTAAGTATGAAGATAATGGTTCTATTATAATCACCTCTAGATCTGAAACAGGCAGCTGTTAGAGGGGTTGAAGGTATGTATAGCAGTAAAGGTTTTCGAGCACGCATTATCTTCATCAATAGTGGTGGAAGTAAAGCACTCTATTTTGATGAATGTGACAGTGTAATACACTCCTTTATGAAAAAAGTAAGAATAGTAATTCTTCTCTTGTTCAATGTATCATATAAGTGTGTATTTGTACTACTACTTTTGTGATGAGAATGTGTTGAGAGTGATGATTTATTTATCTAAATTACATAGAGTACGTTGAATTGAGAGATTAACTCTAATGAAGGAAATTCTTAAGTTTACTTGTCTATTATATTGACAACTATTAAGCAATTGAGGAAGGTACATTTTTAATCAGGCAAAAAGTATTTATCTAGTTGACATCTTCAAAAGTATCTGAAATACGTATCAATGCTAATCTGTTAGTATACACCAATTCGAGTTTTCATCGAAGTTCAAGCTGGGATAGAGCATGATATTAGTGGGAAAATTCTGTGATGATTTAGAAAAACTAGAATTCTCTTTGAGGGATAGAGTGTCATATAGGATCAATTTACTCACTTGATCTATTCGGTAGTCGACCGATCCGACGTATATATCGTTGTTTAGTGTGTATGCTATTCATCATGTGATTACTCTAGATGTGCGATCAGAATCATAAAGAATCACCTTTGACACAGTGATAGAAGGTTATTAGGTTAAATCTGTTAGGAACTTACAGAATATTAGGAATTCTCATGTTATGCTACTGATAGTTTTTGGCATCATCTTTGATACTAAATTGGGTTAATTTCCACTTTATTTTGGAGGCTTTATTACACGGCATTTGTTAGAGTGGTTAGATAAAAGGCACTTCTGGAACATTGATCAATTTATTATGGAAAAATTTTCTCTGTAGTACTATTGGTTAGTTTTCCACCTTAGACAAAGCTAATATAGTAGTCTCGTAATCGTGACAAAAGCTGGGAATATTGATAAGTGACCGAATCATTATTTATATGGAAAGTTTGTGGCATTACATAGTAGTAGATAAATTTGAGGTGAAAACACACAATTCCTTGTATTTTTGTAGGTTCAAATTAATGATGCGATATCGTCATAGTCACCTATTTCTCTGTATTATGGTGATAACATTTCAGTAGAAAGTATCACTATCAATAAAATCTATTTTCGAAATAATTACCAATGAATCCATGAACTCCAACATATAAACAATGTGGAGAAGGCATTCATTTCATAAGGGATCATGTATCCAAAGAGAGTACAAATAATGAACCTCCTCATTGTTTCTACTAGAAAAATCTAAACTTGCAGACAGTTTTTACAAAATCTCAATTTAGCCATTTGAATAGGACACTGTTTATCAGTGGCATAAGTTGAACATAGAACCCTTGAGTGTGTATTGATAGAGTGATGTCTTAATAATCAAATATATTTTGCAACATTGATGTTGTGTAGCTATTACTACTTCATGTGTACTTTGTGTGTTTATTTACATTGTGTCTTATGAACTTGTTTGGAGACCACGCGATTTTCTTTATTTGAGAGTTTATGTTTTTCATTGTTTTGTATTTTTAGTGTGTTTTGTGGTTTTAATTTTTCTTGATTGAGTACACAATTTGAAAATTTTGAGTGACAATTGTCGGGGATGAAACTGTTTTTGTACGGAATTGATTGTTGTAGTTGGAGGCTGTCAGGTGTATTGAACCGTTTATGTACAGTTTTAGTGTTTAGTGTGACTTTGTTTTGTCGAGGTCATGACCGCACCAATGTTTTTTTCAAACTGACTCGGGATGAATGAATAACGCGGTTCAATGGATGAGGTAGTTTTAATACTGAACTTCGTACGTACTAAACCTAATGTTTGTCTGGACGGAAACACTTTCGGTTCGATGGAGGGGAAATGGTTTTCAACTAGCTCAGTATAAAATAATATACCAGTTCTAATCGTCCGGACGAACACATGTTCATCTAGGATGAGGTTTTGACTGTAAAGATCGTCTTGGTCAAAAGTCCATGTACGAAAGGATGCTTCGTAAGGTTTGATTGATACGACAGCGTTTCATTTTGACTCATTGATCGTCCAATACAAAATTTTCTCGCTCAGGACGAATTGGAAAATTTGTATATACAGGACAAAGATGTTTTCGTCTGGTACGAAACGTATCATTTCAATAAATTAAAAGGTTTTGAACTCAAACAGTCACAACTCAAAACTTACACACTTTTAATCTCTTTCGTACTCTATTGTCTTTCTTCCACATGGCGAGTTCAAGTAAGAGGTAAAGGAGGGTTCTGGCATAGAAACCACATAGATCCTCGAATAACTTTCATTCTTCAAAGTAATGAGGAAATGTTTTCCTATGGTTTGCCTCACCGAAGAATCTCAACCCTCCTGAATCTAATCCAAACAACTACTTTCAGGTCATAACTATTTGCCTAAACACAGTTTGGTTATCTTACCCATCTATCTCTACAATAAGGACTTCCAACTTCTCTCGCCAACTGTCCTTTAATCTGACCCACTCTATAGTCCGTTCCTTTGTCTTAAAACAAAAAGTTGAAATGACTTAAGAATAATATGGAGCTTTTTGAATTTAAGACAGGGGAGCTAGAGCCCTCACTTGATCAACTCATGTTCTGATGGTATGTAACTTAATAATGGTGATTAGAGGAACAATGTGAATAAACATGTGGTAGGAGACTGGTCTAGTTCGTAATGCTCGTAGTATCATCCAGCATGTCCTTGAACTTCTATAGATTCCTAAAGTTTGGTGAAGAATAACATTACCCCTCTTCTTTCTGTGGTACCTCTTGATCATGATAAGAACTTATAGATGAAGCCCACTTGATCCTTGACTATCTTTTAATGGGCTGTCTGAAATTGGTACATTGTAGAGCATAAGAGAAAGAGACAACGACCTTGGCATCGTGTTGCCTACATTAATGAAATAAATACAATTTGTTTATCCCGATCAAGAGTTTGAAGAACTCGTCACTACACGACGGATATTTGAGCAATCACTTCAAAGAAGAACTAAGTAAAACTATGATCATTAGTGATACAGAGGAGAACAGAAAGCTGCACCTGCATCCCTGCCAATGAACATTATCAGGATTTGGTTCAAGATTTGAACGCTTAGAGACACATTTTGATCAACTGCTTTGAATAAAATTGAAACTAATTTCAGCAGCAAGGCCCGTCACAGTATTAGCATGACATGAATTATGAGGCTCAGTGAGTGAATATCAGTACGAACGTGCTAATGATGGTCTTACTTTAACATCTTTGGTCTACACCTCATCCTCCCATAGTTGAGGGTCCTTATTAAGTGATTTGTTTGGACTTAATTTTGGATAATTTTTTTGTAGTTTGGTTTTAGATGGGTATTTAGTAGTGTGTTTGTACTTTCTTAACTTTAGTGTTTATATGTATTGAATATCTGACCTTTATTGGTAGATAGATTTATAGTGAGTTATATGTATCAACGTTCAAGTGTTTTTGGATTTATTGTATTGAAATGTTGGTTAGCCTTTATTGAATTCATTAGATTTTTTTATCTCAATAGTGTAATATGTTTGAAGTGCAGAGTCTATAATTAATTCATTAGAAATATTGTTTTTTCCAAATTTAGTTCGTCTATACTTAGATATAACGTAGAGAAGTTGTCAATTTTCATGTTTATTTATTAGACTACATTATTCTAATATTAATTATGCTCAACTATGAATTGTTTCTATTTATATTTCACTTATCATAAATACTTAATGCACTTAAGAAATTTGAAATTTTTTATTATTGTTTGGGAAGATCAAAATTGCTTTGAAAAAATGTATAAAATATATGCAAAAATCAAAAGGAATGCGCAAACATGGTTGAGTAGAAAAAGAGGCGACAATCAGCCTAAAGAAAAAGGCACATTAAAAAAAATGTGCTAATCTAAGAAAATGGCCGCAAGTGCCAATGTGAATAATTTTTTCTTTCCATTATATTTAATCTCTTAATTCAAATTGATCTAACTGTACATTTATAATTACCTGTTTTGAAATATGAAATAGTACAAATTTTTATATGCTGTGCTTTTTTTTGCATTAATTTCTTATTCTTAGTTCTAAATTGATTCTTGATTTTTGTTGTTATTTCTTTTACCAAGGTTATATCTCCTTCTTAAATTCTATGAATTAATATGATTTGCACTTTTGTTTAAATTTTTATTTCATAACATATTTTATAAATTCAAGATTGAATTATCAAATGAATTTTCATAGTCTGTTTCATTTCAAGTCTTGTGTCTATCTTTACTTTTTGACTTTGTCAAAACGGGATAGAATTGTTTTGTATAGTCGTTTTAGTTTTGTTTTCTTTTTTATTTTATCTATTTTTTTATCTTTTTTTGTTTTTATTTTGTGTTTTGTGTTTTTTTGTATACGTGTGTGGGGTATTTATATATTTGCTAAAAACTTCTTATATACACTATTCTTTAATTCAAGAGAGGGGATTTAGGAATTTTTTGATTAAAATTATACAAACAATTAATTATTTTGCCCCTCATCAAAAGGGGGAGATTCTTAAGGATAGAAGTTGTAAATATGCACATGTTATTTACACATTACTTGAATTGGTATAGTTTTGATGATTACATATTATTGTGTTTTATGTATAGTTTCGTCTAATACTTTTTTGGAGGAGTTATTTATTGACTTTGTAGTGTACTAACTATTTTAGGAAAATGTACTAACCAGAGCTGACAAAGATTCTAAATCAGAGAAATTCAGCATGAGAACTTTGTGTAGTATAAAGAAACTGTATTTCTTTGGAATTAATTGAGAGGGAGTGATTGTATTTGATGAATACACACACACGTTTAGGAGATCCTTGAGCAATTTTGTACGCTGATTCGTGACAGGGAGCGACAACATGGTTCATTGATGAGCCATCAGTCAGTTATCATCTGCGTAAGACAATGCGAGACAAATAGGAATTGAAGAAATTTTTCTAAGTCCGATCGTACACAGGATGAAAAGTGAATTCATCCCCCAGGATGAAATGTTCTTTGAAAATTTTTTTTCAATAATAGTGTATTCGTTCCAGCGTATGAGCTTCTCTCTGGAGTACTATCGTCGCAGGGACGAAGTGTAATCAACGCGGGATTTTGAGCTCTCTGTATAGAAACTTTTGTCTGACGAACCTTAGATTACGTCAGGACTGAAGTGAACCGACTTGAAATTAGTGTCTTCTACAATTTTGGGACCGACCCTATTTAGAATTACTGTTCTACGAGATACTAGTTCGTGACGTGAATGATGATGTGAGGTAAGAAGTCATATTCTGATCAGACATTAGTCGTTGGTTCGTTTCACGCATTAATGTTAAATAGTCCAGAGATGAATCCACGATAGTAAGGAAATCAATTGTAATTGACTATGAAGATTTGCAGTTTTGGACGATCTTTGGTGTCTTTCCAAAATATGTCCAAACTAAACTGCACATATCTTTTGCTCCTGATATTTCCGTGCCTATTTGAAGAAGAGTAAGGAGAGAGTGTGAGAGAGTGTTGAAGGAGATTCTATTGCCAATTGAAAGCCGTAAGGTTTTAACTGGTCTCAAAGGTGAGTCTTTTTTCCTCTTGGTTTGTGTATTACTTCACTCTTTTCTCTTTTCTTTTCTAGAATTACTTGTGAGAACTCTGTCAATGAAATAAGATTCCAATTCTCTGCGCTGACACTTGGAGAGTGTGAAATAGCCGAGGGTCTCTTCCTTTCACACTCTGTGGGAGAGTGTGAACTCAGCCGAGGGTTCTCTTCTATCTTAGGGTAGTGTGAACAGTCGAAGGTATTCTCTTCCTAACCCCGGAGAGTAATTAAAAAGGACGAGGTTCTCTGCCATAATGACACTAGGGTAGTGTAAAGGATAGGATCTCTGCCAAAATATGGGGATAGTGTAAAAGGACGCGGTTTCTCGCTGTCAGCACTGGGTAGTGGGTGGAAAGAGTGTTTGTAAAGCTTCGTCCACATATTGCTTAGATGAGGTGAGAAGGAGAGTCACTATTGTATTAGTGAAATACTTAGGAGGATGCCTCCGGGGAGTGGACTGTGGTTGTGTTGTTGACCGAACCACTATAAACCCTCGTGTCTTTTGTAGATATTCTTACCTTTAAACACCAAGTAAAGTCTTCACACTCCAGTTGTAGGAATCCTCTTTTGAATGCTCTCTTACACTCTCTCCTTGACTTTTCTCACAATAGGCACGAAGATCAAATGACAAAAAGATTTGGTGGCAGTCTAATTTGGACTACTTATACAAAAGATAAGAAAAATCGTCCAAAAACTACAAGTTTTCAATTATGTACGCAGTGGATCGTCCCGTACGATCGTGGATCGTGCTGGACAATTTTACTTAAATGGTCAGAAATGAACCTTATGCATATTGGTATGAAATATTTTCGTACACGCTATTCGTCCCGTACGAACCAAGTTCGTCCGGTACCAAACGGTTATTACATAAGTCAGTTCACACGAACTAGGTTCGTCCGGTATGAACAGTAATTCCATAGGTCGGTTCCCAAAAATTGCAGAACGACACTTAATTTTCAGAGTCGGTTCACTTCGTCCTGGGACGAATCTAAGGTTCGTCTAGACAAAAGTTTTACAGAGAGCAAATCGTCCCTCATTGAATACACTTCGTCCTGGACGATAGTACTCCAGAGAGAAACTCGTCCTGGAACGAATACACTTCATTATTGAATAAAAATTTTTCAAAGAACATTTCATCCTGGGATGAATACACTTCATCCTGGACGATCAGGACTTAGAAAAATTTTCTTCAATTCCTATTTGTTCCATTGCTCTTACGAGAAGATAACTGACTTGATCGTCCCGTATGAACCATGTTCGTCCCGTACGATCAGTACAAATTTCTCAAGATCTCCTAAAGTGTGTGTGTGTATTCACTCAAATACAATCACTCCCTCTCAAATTTAATTCAAAGAAAAATACAAGTTTTTAAATACGCAAAGTATCTCATGCT
>NW_021427685.1:720528-726773 GCF_001605985.2 Dendrobium catenatum
TTTCCTGAAATGTTAGTACACACTAGAGCAAGAAATAAATGTTCTAAATAGTGTTAGGAGATATATGTAAAATAATAATAATTGAAATCATCAAAATAATACAAGTTGCAAGAATGTAAACATGCAAAATATCAACTCTCTTAACATACATCTCCTATGACGATCCCTACGAGGTCAAATGAACTGTACTGGCAAACAAAAATAACAAGTCATAGAGTTCATATACGACTACCGTATATGCTAATATGATCTCCAATACAACAATTTCCTCCTGATTAAAGAAGGCGATGCTGGAGACCAATGATGGATGATCTGCATTCCTACAAACAAATGCAACCCAACAAACCCACCTGAGATTGGTGAAAGGTGGATGTGATGCAAGAAACGAGGATCTCCTACGAACATTCCTAGGAACTCGTAGCAAACACGACGGATCCTTACAAACAAATACGAGCTGCTTGTGGATAACAATAGTGAGAACCTCGTAAGCATCATCGAACAACTGTGGGCACAAGTACAAGTATCTTCTACTACGATCCCTACGAGGTCAAACAAGTACGATCAAACCACCCGAGATTGGTGAAAGGGTAGATATGATGCAGAACGAATGAATCTCCTGCAAACATTTTCTAGTAGCTCGTAGTGGATACAGTGGTCCCCTACAAATGCATACGAATACTTGTGGAAAACAACAGTGTGTTGCAAGTAGAATGAATCACTATGGGCACAAGTACGGATCCCTTACAAATGCAAATGAATACTTGTGGATAACAACAGTGCATTGTACAACGAACCAATGTTGGTACAAGTATGGATATCACCTATGATAGTGATGGACAAAATCTACAAGTACACCGGGTACAAAAGCAGCTCGATGTACGAAAAGAACACCCCCTGGAAGAAGGGAGGAAATGTTTGAACAAATTAGAACCAAACTTCCTGGTGTTCCAAAGTCTCTTCTTAGTTCTATATTTAAGAAGAAAACAGCTCTGGTATCCACAAACACCGGAAATAATGAGTCAACTACGCCGAAAGCCTAAAAGGAGTTCTTTCCAAATCAGCGGTCTTTGACTCCAAAATCAAGAAAATCCCTCCCCGATGAATGAGAAATGGGGAGTCAACATCAAGACGCACGCCTTCGGACCCGCGATATCCATGCAAGCGGGCAGAAGGCGTTTACAAAATCTTTCAAAATACTCCTGCATGTATACTATAAATTACATACACATAGGTACACTAAAGGGGTATATAAAAATCACCCGCATGGGCCCCGACGAGCATGTTATTGGCACACACGTGATATCTAGGGATGCTGCGCGGGTCGATAAGTGAATTCTAGTTCGAACCTGATCCTTCTATATGGATCTATAAGAGTCGACAGGGTTCGAACCTTTAAACAAATATACGGTTGTGGCGACTAGTGTATTTGTTTCAATACATTTATTTTAGGCCTTCAAGGCCTACAATAAAAAGAATTCACTCAACCAAAGGCATAAAGCCTACAAGAAACCCCATCCTCCTAAGCAGGTGAATAGGAGTAGACAAGGTTCAAAACTCCCAGATAAATATACGGTCACGAATGTGATCAAAATATTTATTTTAATACATTCATATTCGACCTTCAAGGCCTAAAATCAAGAAAATTCATAAACAAAGGCATAAAGCCTACGAGAAACCCGATCCTCGAGCAACAACTTGTTCGAGTTGACAGGGTTCAATCAACAAAATGAAAATGACCCCGAACACCCTAATGATGGCCGTGTTGAACGCTAATCTCAACCGGAGGGGCCCATTTAATCCAAAGCTCCACCCAAATACTCTAGAAATCCAAAATCCAACAAATCTCAAAATCACAAAGATATTTAAAATTGAAATGAATCTATCAAACACTTAAAGCAAAATTCATCCACCCTCCGCAACAGTTTGCCGAGGTGGACAAATCAAAATTTACTTCAGCTCACAAAGAGCAAAATTCCTAGTCAAAAATATCACTAGGATCCATTCTCAAACAATCTCCTGCCAGTAAGGACGTGGTACGTGTCCTCTGACCGGCTGTTCGCCACCAAATGGCACCGCAGGATAAACGGTTACGATAACTCAGGGCTCTCTGAACCGAGTGGTTTTGCCGCCAAATGGCACCACGATATATCGGTTATGGACAGAGCCAATACGATCCTTATTGACATCAAATCCTTGAGATATGAATAAATAGGATATGATCGATAGGGCACAAAGCCCTCTTTCAGCTTAGGTGGATTCAAATTTGTCCCCTTAGATAAACATTCAACCCCGGTCTACAAGGTCCCCTTGGACGAAGCAACCCATGGCTGCCGACAAGGATCCTTCTGTCAGGTTGGGTCGACTACCTCCTCTGACTAAGTAGACCAGGGACCACGATGGCCCGGGACGACGGAACCATGGGATCTTGATCGGGCCCATCATCCATTCCCCCACCATCCGCTTTAAGTGAAAGATGGTGAAATTTCTATTTTAAATATCAAATCTCCCAAATTCCAAACCCATTGCTGCTACTATATGCCAGATAACACGTATATTCTACGTATCTGATCGACGACTAGCCTTAATCGAAAGTTCTCTCTCATGATTAAAATGTTTAGAGAAATAAGATTGGGCGAAACCATTTGATGATTTTATTATTTAGAGATACAATAATTCTATATGATCTTATCCTTGATATTATGAGCCTTCTAATTTTTTCTTTCAATCCAAATAATCCAAAAAACCCAAACAATTGTTTTGGGAATACCCTTAAGAAATGGCCGCTAAATCCTCCAAGAGAACCAATGAGTAAGAACATTAAATAAGAAGGCATTAAGTGTAAGTTCCTTGTTAATCCCAACATTACCAATATGCTACAAAAATAATAATGAAATTGGCCATTAACAAAACATTTTAAAGTTCCATCTGATGAAGAACTGACATTTTAGCACACAATGTATAATCCTTTCTTTTAACAACTCTCTCATTCATCGAGATCAATACTCATTAACACTTTTCTCCACAATGAAAATAGAAATGAAAAGGGGAACCAATCGAATTCCACATTTTTCAAACAATAGACTAAACACCAATAGTCCTCTCGGCATAATACAGAAAAGATTATTATTTCATAACAACTCAAATAAATCATAACTTCATGGTAATAATATAATGAGCATTATCTATAGTCTGAAGTGGCAGACCCAATTCAATTGTCTTTCCATAAAAAAGATGAACCCATTTCCAATACTTCTTAACATAAATTGCTACCAAATCATTTAACCTTACAAATTCATGACAAAACCTAAAAGATTGCTCCCTTTTTAAAGTAGCACTAAATGGGATACTTATCTTTGAAATATTTAGCTATGCATAAAATTTTATCCCAAAGAGAATCGCCAGTAAAAATTTTTTTACATGCTTGATTGAAAGAATTTTAACCATGTTAAGGTAGATTTACAACCAACCCCAACTTCATTAATAGGGCCGAACAGCATTCGCCCTCCAATAATTTTATGAACTCTTGAGAAGAATACCCAAAATTGGTTAAATATCTTTTCCAACTTATTACAAAGATCAAAGACAATTGAATATTCTAAACAAATAGTGGTAAAGAACATAAAAGCTTTTGATCAAAGTTTTCTACCCCCAATTAAAAGGAGTTTAAACTCCCAAGTAGATAATTTGGCCTAATATTTTGGAAACTAATTCATCATACAAAAAGTCCCTAAGTAGATAATTTGGGCCTAATATTTTGGCAAATATTATCATACAACAAGGACTTCTTCGGACCTTTGAATAGAGGAGTACCTAGGTAATAAATAGGTTAAAGACCTACTTAGAAAACCATTGGAGGAGGTAATACATTAATTTTGTTATGATTCTATCTTTATAGGATGAAAAACAATTAAATAAAAGGAAAGACCGCTTTGTTTCCATCAATACTCCAAAATTTTAAAAAACTTATTACTTCTTAATTGAACCATTTACATAAATAATGATATCATCAGCAAAAGCCTAAAATGGGAGATTTGTAATTCACCAGTATTAATATATTTAAAAACTTTAATTTATGAAATAAATTTGGAGACCTCTAGAAAGATATTCAATAGCAATATGGGACACTCTTGTCTCACCCTAACCCCCTTTGAAAAATCCATGCACCTTACCATTATAATACAGAATTAACCACTTTTCTCATACAACTTTCTAATCAAATTAAAGAAACTTGATAGTGAAACCAAAAAGCTATAAAATCACCATCATAAGCTCCTATTTGAACTTATAAGCATTATGTTGTATAAGTCTTCGAGAGAGACTAGAGAGAAGAGGAAGGGATTGACATGAGTCCCTAATAATGGTTAGTTTGTAAGGATTTTTGAGTGATCAACATTTTCTCACTTATCTCTTTTATTTTATTTTTTATTAAAAAAACATTTTTTTATTAAGTTAAATTTCAATGTACGGCTAATTTTTTTTTCTCTGGGTTCAGAATACTTTAGAAATTCATTTCTGCGTTTAGTTTCTATTTATAATTACATAAACTTTTAATATTATTTTTTAAATCTTTCATGCTAAATTATTCTTTTAGAGCCTTCCATGAAATTTCAATACAATGTGATCTACAACTTTGATGAGGACTAGAAGATCAATTATGGGATTTAAAAGATAACTTTGTCATTCCTGCATATATGTGTTGTTAGGTTATGGGATCTTAAGGACATATTAAAACAATTTAACTTAGCGTAACACTTCACCATCCCCCAGCCCCCCCCCACTTCAACGAGATCGGGAATAATTATTCTTTGATTTACAATAATTGTATGAAATATCATAGTATTATAATACTTTAGTTATAAATTTGTTCTTGACTTTAATTTAAAAAAATGAGATAATTCAAGTGTTCATATAATAGTAACTAGATGACTTTAGGGCAATTTCAGATCTTGTTTACACAATACGCGACTCATTACTTTATTACTTGACTGACTACATTAAATAATACTCTATATTAGGATTCATATCATTTATACAAGCAATATGACTTTCATGAAAGCTCAGTAACATCATGTCTTTACTTATTACTATCTTTATTAATGATGAAGATGAATTGATAGATGTTTTGAATAATATTTAAAATTATGCTCTTATGATGTCGTTCTGGCTAGCCGCAGATACTCTATTAAAGGACGTTAAGTGATGCTCTTTTAACGCTAGTCACATTTACATGAGTTAGGCTTATATGCTTTTCTTTAAAGCCATTTGTTTTTATTTTTTTTTTTTTGTCTAAAAACTCTATAATCATCATCTTTTTCCTACCGTGACACTTACTTCTCAATCCTATACATTACTTACTCAAACAAATCCAAGTACAAACCCTTTGGGAGATGTAGGAAAAGATTGCACAAAAAAATAGTCTTTGCCATTTATTTGGGTCATTTGAGAACCATATAATTGGGCTAAAAAATTATCAACACTCTAGACTAAATGTTAAATATCTTCGCAGTAAATATCATTTAAGATGTTTTCAATCATCTCATTCTGACCTTAAACTTTTTATTTGTAACGCCTCATGAGTTATTGACTAATTTGGCGCATCTACAACTTGTATATAGAAATATCTTTAACATTACAGATAATGTTTAAAAAATTTAAGAATTCTACATGATAACCACATCATTTGGCACACTGCTTGAAATTCATGGATGTCAATCTTGATTCTCAATTCCAATGCTAATTCGCAAGACGATCATTAAGCAAACCTCCAGTCGACGGTTTGATAAAAGATTGAAAATGTCTCTAATATTTGTTGATATGCAGTTTAAAGATTGAAATGGCAAAGCTATAAAGGCTGGACTCTCTTTTCAACCTAAAGTGAAATTTCATATCATGACAAAAGGCCAGGCGTTTTTTCTTGATTCCTAGTAAATAGAAAATTATTTAGTTTTTATTTTCGATCAGCCATATAAAATTTCACAATAATAAAACACAGAACCCTAATACATTTATAGACCTATACATATGTGGGCTCCGAAAATTTGCGCCCAGCCTCCCGCCCGCTGGCTTTTTTTTTTTTTTTCGGCGAGGGAGTTTTACTAGAACTAAGTTTTGTGGTAATTTTGGAAGGCAGATGGTTTGTAGCAAACCTCAGAAAGATATTGCCTATTTTGTGAAGGACTTTATGATCTGAGTTTAGGTTTTCCTATAAGGCATGCAAGCCCCTATGTTTATTTAACCCCCGACAC